>NC_136065.1:1769866576-1770041576 GCF_964261635.1 Lissotriton helveticus
AATATTTAAATAAATCACCGAAAAATATCAGCACTAAATCTGGGCTCACTCTCGTTATTCTGTTAGATTGTGGAAAAGAATGGCGTTTCGTTCATATATATATATATATATATATACACTAAACTCTATTGTCTCTAGAGACTGTTGACGTGATAATACATGAAAAGGTGAAGTGTTGCATTAGGGCTTCCAGAAAAGGATGTTAGGCTGTTGTATGGCGTTTTAGGATCCGAGCGAAATTTACCGATTTATGCCCTTATATAGGTATAATTCACATTGCCCTTAAATAGACGTAGAAATCATACCCATATTTAGACATAACCCATCCAGTCCAAATACAGGCATAGCTACTTCCACTAGTTCCAAAAAGCCACAACGATTTCTTGGAAAACTCTGCTTCAGCAGTCAGGGACATCCCCTTACTTGAATATTGATTTGTCCTAGAAATCATGGCGTTTTCAAAGAACTACCATTCCCTTTGGGTTCTTTGGTGACGTTATTATGTCAGACTTTACTTCAAACCAGGCACCTTCAAGGTATAAATATGCCTACACTTGCCCTAGCAAACACACGGTGGTTCGGAGCAGTTCGACTGTCTACTTGCCCGACGCAGCCTGCTACAGCACGTGCCGAAGGAAGCCAACCCTCCAGCTGACGCACTGACAGAGAGGCTGCCTTTCTCTCGCTGAGAATCCTGCTCCAGTGTTTCCAAGCTCCCCTCGCGGGGTGTTGGGAAATCGAGTCCGGAGACAGAGATACCAGACCTCCTTCATTCTAAAACCAAGGTACGGAGCTGATTAGACCCTAAGAGACATCTTGGTTAGGTTCTTGGCAAAGAAAACTAAACCTATGCTACACCACACTTACTTCTTCCCTCGTACTAGACTTAGGTTAGGTGCATTGGGGTAGGCGTATTTTAGAAGCACCAGTTGAGTACCTTTTAGCCTTTGTTTTTTATGTATGTATTGCATTGTATTGCATAAACAATCAAACACAGTATACAAGATTGTGAGCATTGCATGAGGAGTACGCATTTCACAGTAATCCAGTCAGTAGAAGGATGCAGTGACATTTCAAAAGGCAGTGGGTGACCATAGGCAAACACATGCTTCAATCCAGATACATATGTAGAGTAACCGTATGTAGGTAACAGAAAACATCATCCCCCAGCTGTGTTCATTATCATACAATCCTGTCAACCCAGCTCTCTACAGCTGTAAACTATGATATAAGCACCTCCCCATCTTCATCGGGCAGGCACCCCTCAATAGTTGTGTTCAGACCAGTACTCGTTACCTCGTGCTCGGTATAGTCTGCCGCCGAACATAGGAGATAGGTCTGCAATGGCCCCCAGATGTCCTTAGGCCTAGCTGCCAACGGCTGAGTTCTGCATAGATGGCAGCCTGTTCCTGACAGTATGTAATGTCCTGCAGCCAGTCCTTAAACGTGGGGGCTCTCCCTCGCCCTTAACGACATGCTAGTCTCCTTTTTGCCAATAATAAAGCAATGTTGAGGAATTTTCTACAGCCCTTAGGGATATACGCAGTATGACTCCGTAACATGATTAAGGGGGCCCTGTCAAATGTGATACCCAGCATAGCCTCTAGAGCCACTTGGATTTGCGACCAATATTGCCCCACAGCAGAGCATTCCCAGGCCAAAGGGTAAAAATCAGCACCAGGACTCCAACATCTCTCACACCGATCAGCATCAGAAAGCCGGAATCTGAACTTCCTTTCAGGAGTATAATAGAGCCTCTGTAAAAATGTATAGTGAATAACTTTAAATCTACAACTAGCTGATATATCATGTGTTAGTTCACAGCAGTATTGCCACTGCTCGTCCGTGATGTCCACCCTCAAGTCTGTACTCCAATGCAGCCTGGCTGAACTGTCTATCCCTTGACGCTGGAACCTTATACTGTTGTTCAACCCAGATACTAAATGCATGCCATCCATGAATTCTAGAAGAACAGTTAGTGGAACCAGACCTTCCGGCTCTCGAGGGAAATCTGGCAGAATAGCTTGCAAATCCTGTCATAGTCGCACATAATAGAAAACCTCCAGGGGTGTGGGGGTGACGGCCTTAAAGAACAGGTCCTTGGAGCGAAACACTCCGTCTAAAAACAAGTCCCCCCATGTGCTAACCTGCACCCGTTTGACCATAATTTGAAACCCAGTTTCCTGTAGGAGCTCTAATTTCGGATGATAGGTAAGTGGCATGCGTGAGGCATACAACATTGGAGCTCGTAAGGTGCGAGCAATGCGCCACTAGGCATCAATCGTACATGACACTGTTGTAGGTGGTGTCTCCAGTATTTTAGCAGGGCCATGTATGACACCGCTCAAAGGGTAAAGCCGAGCGATTCAGTCGTCTACAGCTAGTTGGGGCATAAACGCCGTGGGCGCCATCCAGTGATAGGCATAATGCGCCTGCGCGCTCATATAATAAACCTCAAAGTCGGGAATGTCAAATCCCACTTTGTCACAGGGCTGCGCCATTACCTCCCATTTCAGCCTCGGTTGTCTCCTGCCCCAGACCAAGCGGATCAGTTCTGATCGCAAAGGTTTGAAAAAAACGGCTCCTGGGTAATACAGAATATTAAGAAAGAGATACAAGAAGCGGGGCAATATCACCATTTTGATGAGAGAGGCTCTGCCAGCCATTGAGAGGGGCAGGGATATCCAGCGGGACACAGTGGCCGTCAACTTCGTAATAGCAATACCATAGTTCAATCACAAGGTTTCATCCCGATCTTTGGACACCTGAATACCCAAGTACCGCAAATCTGACGAACACCACTCTAAGGGGAAGTCCAGGGGAAATTCTGTGACTGCAGGAGTGAGGGGGGAAGAATTGGGACTTACCCCAATTAATGGTAATCCCAGATAGTCTACCAAAAACTAAAAATTCATGCAGCAAGGCATTCAGGTTTCTCTGGGGGTCTTTAAAATACAACGTTACGTCGTCAGCATAAAGTGAGATAGAAATTTGACGCTGGAAGCACTGAAAGGCACACTCCCGGTGCACCTGGCGTAGCCTACAAGCCAACGGCTCTATCGTAATCGCAAAAAAAAGGGGGGATAGAGGACACCCCTGACGAGTGCCCCGGGTTATAGACACCGAGGAGGAAAGACAACCATTTATCAATACTCTAGCAGTAGGCTAAGTGTACAACAGTCTCATCCAAGCAAGATAAACGCCCCGAAACCCCATTTTTTGCAGTACGGTAAATTGAAAGCTCCATTCCACAAAATCGAACGCCTTAGAGGCATCAGGAAATACAGCAGCTACCGGGAACTCCGGAGCCACCGTTTGAATAAGGGAGAAGAAAGTACGCAAATTGTGGGTGGTGGCTCTACCTGGGACAAAGCCCGATTGATCTGGGAGGATTATTTTGGTCATTAGCAATGACAGCCTATTCGCCAATACTTTAGCCAAAATCTTCACATCACAATTCATCAAGGACAAAGGGCGGAATGAGTCAAAGACCTCGGGGCTTTTGCCTGGTTTTAACAATGAGGTGATCACAACTTCACGCATGGACGGAGGTAATATCCCTACCTCTAGGGATTCCACAAATACCTCGCGTAACACCGGGGCCATAGTGTCAATTTGAAATTTATAAAATTCTGCTGGTAACCCGTCTAGCCCTGGCGCATTACCATTTTTGAGGGATATTATTGCTTCTCGTATCACGTCCAGCTCAAGGGGTGCACTCAGAAAGGCCCTATGAACATCACTTAACCAGCACAGAGCAATCTCTCCCATAAATGTATCTAAGTCTACAGCGCCTGGACTGCGTGTGGTGTAGAGATGTGTGTAATGTGAGGTGAAAACATCAAGGATCCTGGCATTATCCCGGCATACCTCTCCCCCTAGACCGTTAATTTCCAATATGTTGGTACTGCCGCGCAGGTTTCGTGTGACCCCAGAAAGAGCCTTCCCAGGCCTCTCACCTTCGCCATACTTACGAGCCACCCAATAGCGGCCACGAAATTTGGTTTCCCGCGCAACCTCCTCCTCGTACTCTGATAACTTGGCCCTGAACTCACTCTGCGCCTGCCCCACATCTCCACTTTGCATACTTCGTTCCAGCTTCCGTAAATCGTTTTCCAGGGTATGTAATGTCCTCTGTATATCTTGTAACACCCCACCACTCTTAGCTATACAGCAACCACGAACTGTGACCTTAAAGGCCTCCCAGATAACTTCTACGCTGTTCATTGAACCTTATTGCGTGGGAAAAAATCTTTGATCTCTTGTCCGAGCTCTTCCCGAAAGACAGCGTCCAGGAGAGTGGTAGAGTGAAGGCGCCACGGCCGCCGAGGCCTATCGTACCCAGGGATCTGCAAAGTGACCATCACCGGACAATGATCGGAGTAGGTTCTAGCCAGATGTGTCACCCCAACCAGCCCAGGAACCAACCCCCTATACAATAGGCAATAATCTAGCCGTGTCCAGGTACCCGAGTAAGAGGTATAATGAGTGCCTTCCCGCCGCGCAGGGTATAGGTATCTCCAGCTGTCCACCAGCCCCCCCTCCTCCACAATGTCCCGCAGCGTCTCCCTTACCCTCCCATTATATTGGGTTCCTCCGTCTGCCCTATCCAGGGCAGGGTTAAACGTCACATTGAAGTCCCCTCCCCAAATAATGTGTGAGGATCCAATATCCACAATCTTGCCCCACAATACAGCAAAGAACTCAGGCATATCTACATTCGGGCCGTAACAATTGACAATGGTAACAGTCTCATGACCCAGTCTGCCCCATAGAAGGACATATCTCCCGGAAGGATCTAACACCTGCCTGAGGGCCGTAAACGGTATATCCTTCTTAATCAATATCGCAGTCCCCATGGCATGGGACGAGAAAGAGGAGAACAGTCGAACAGTGGCCCACCTGCTAGCGAAAGTGCTTCGAGAGTGCGGGTGTATATGTGTCTCTTGCAATAGTAAAATCTGTATACAATGTCTATCCACATATGCCAGTATCTGTCTACATTTCCTAGCATCCCTAAGCCCCCTGATATTCCAAGACAATATTCGAAGCGACGATTCAGATCCTTCCTCTGCCATAATCACGTAGATAATCTGTGTAACACTGCGACATCATAGTATACATTGATCACCACATCCGTTAGATCTGCTCTCACACGTAACTCACAACTTACATCCTTACATTTCTTGCATACTGCAGTCCCCATCCCCCCACCCCCTCCCACTGAAGCATCCCAAACATGCCAGCATAAAACCATCCCACCCCACTCCCTTCCAACAAACAAACAATGTAAAATGCAATAGGGGTATTCCCATTGGGACACAGCCTCCCAGGTGGCACACTGTAGCCCTGTCCCCAAGTTGAAAACCAACTATGTAGCCAGCCACCAGTAAGAGACAGGGGTGTCCGGAATAGGTCAATTATGTGTTACTCCAGATCCCATAGCAAATGTTGAACAGGGAAACAGTAACCTGTAGATCAATCCAGGAAAGTCTGAGCAGGGGCGCCCATATTTGTAATCAATAAAAGAGCGGGAAACAACCAAGTCGCCACCAGTCAAGTAGGACCCCTGATTCGAACAACGCATGCTGCGCTTTGTCATATCAGGTCATTCCACATCGGATAGTGGCTCGTCCCCTACGCCCTCCTGTTCCTTATCCTGTGCATTTCGTCGCCGCAATGTCTTTAGAAACTTTTCAACGGATTGCGGGGACGTGTGTATGGTCTGTTTCCCCTGCTGCGTCACTCGGAGCCTTGCGGGATAAAGCAATGCATAGTTCACCTGCGCCTGCTGAAGTTTTTGCTTGACACAATTGAACTTCCTCCTCTCTTCCTGCACCCGCACGGTGAAGTCAGGGAACATGGTGAATGTGATTCCCTCGAAGGTGAGCTGCTTCTTCTCCCTGGCCACCTTCAAAACCACATCCCTATCACGATAGTTGAGGAGACGGGCAATGATGGGCCTGGGAGTGGCCCCAGGGGGCGGTCTCGGGCCCAATGACCTGTGTGTCCTCTCCACTATAAATTGGAGAGAAAGCATTCCCTCATCTGTGATCGCCATCAACATCTTCTCAACATAGTGTTCCATCCGACCCGTGTTGGTACTCTACGGAACTCCCAGTATACGCACGTTGTTACGCCTGCTGCGGGCTTCAATGTCCTCATTTTTCGCATCGATATTACGCATAAGCTTATCCATTTGCGTGACAGCATTTCTCAATTGTACCGTAAAACCTTCTGTGTCGGATATTCTTTGTTCCCTCTCTTTAAGTCGGGTGTCGTGGGCGTCGAGTCTACAGGCAATAGTGTCGATACGACTGTTGAGGGTGTCCACCTTGTCCACTATCGTGGCAAAGCCCTGTCTCATTTCCGTGAGGATAGTTTGCATATCAGTGGTCGGGTTATGGGTACTGTTCTCCGCCACCTCCTGCTCTAACGTGAGTCGCGGCTGTCGGGCATCCAATTTGCCCATTTCGTACCACACTGCACCGCCCGGTGCAAACAGAGTTAGGTATGGGGGTGACGGCAGCAGCCCACCAAAGGCGACAGCACCTCAGCAGATTCCACTGCAGCCCTCACGCGTGACCGCAGTAGCGCACCCGGGCGCTCGGGCACCGACACTGACCAGGCAGACAGGTAGGTCACCGCTGCGTTCCCCCCAGGGACTCCCGCCCCAAGAGGCCAGTAATAGTGCACAAACTAAATATTAGCCGCAGACAACGGGGACACAAATCACTCACTGGGCCCGTAGCTACGCTCCAGTTCGCCCCGCAGCTGCAGCGTCGTAAATAGAGGGCAGCAGCGCAAGCGTCCGCGCCCCAGGGGCAGGCAGCAGCAGTGTCCCACGTCGCTCCAAGGGAGAAGCACTACGAGTCGCAATCACCGTGGGGCACCAAAGGACTCCGTACTCACTTCCACCGTCAGGCGGGTCACAGGCAGTACCAGGCGCCACCAATGCTCGAGATGGTCAATGCTGCAGTATGGCCGCGGCCATTTTGTGAGAGGCCGAGGCAATCAAAGAAACATCGCTCCGCACCCAGCTTGCCACGAGCCAGCGGGATATTTCACAATTAGCCGCCCACACTGCAGAAACGGCATTAAAGCACTTGGGAGCTCCGCCGCACTCACCGCTACCCGGTCACCAGCACAGCCGACAGGCACTGCGGCACAGCCTTGACACCACGTGGAGGCCTCGGGACTTGCGGAAGCCCCGTATCCGCCCACAGGCTCCACACCACCGGACAGCTCTCACCGCAGATGTGTGCCAGCAGCCAGCCACAGCACGGCACTCGCTAGAGGGGGACACCGCAGTATCGCTCACACCAGGGCACCTTCAGCAGGAAGCAGCAGTAAGTAAAAGCTGACTTTGAATGCGAGAACACAGGATAATTGAAGGATAGTGTTCCGGACTGCGGGAGCCTCACAGAGCTGCGGCCATTCCGAAAGCGCGCCACCTAGCGCCCCCATGTATGTATTTATCTATGGTTTAGAAACCATACAATGCTTTTACGGTATTATTTCATAATACTCTTCTTTCTGTACGCATTATACTTTGCAACCAGTATTACGATTGTAGCAGTTCACTTTACTTTTCTGAGAAAGAAGACTTTTCAATAAAAACCTTTTTATTGAAAAACGCCCGTCTCCCTATTTCTCTGCACCTCTGATGAAACGAAGCATGCACGATTGACTGAGTAAAATATCTATCTATTGTTTCCATGACTCTGAAGATCAGTTTTATCTTGGGGAAACAAAGTTGTCATAATTATGCGGTTGTCAGAAACTAATCCCTTCTTGTGAATTCGAGAAAGTTTCTAGTGACCTCTGAGCTAGCTGGCACTCACAATTAAGTCTAATATATTCGATAGAGACCTAGTTGACCTAAGTCCTATGTCAAAATCTATAGGATATATTATTCCAATGCGCAGAGCCTATTGGGAATATAGGAATTACACTACAAGGCCAAATACTAGAAATTATTTGTAAAAGAAAAATCTTTTTATAAGGCAGACAGTAAATGCAATCAAAACATTAATTAAACTGTTCAACCTCAAACTTCGCTTTCCTTTAATGGGTACTTAGAGTGTGCTAAAGAATATGCTTGTATTGAATAAGTCCTAACAAACCTTTCAAAAGTAAAGCAACATTACACAACCTAACGCTGTTCTCAATCTGCTCCACTTTAACCAGTGACCCTGGGCCAAGCTTCAATTGGCGGAACACCTTTTAAATAGTGAAATCCTTCTTATAAAATGCCCCATAAAAGAAAACATCCCCACTTAACAGAAGTTCAGAGGTTATCGCAGGAAATTAATAAGACTGGTTATTTCATTATATTTGACATTCACAGTTGCTCAACCGTTCAGAGCACTATAAAGTCTTTCCAGTAGGATTCAATGACCCATCAAGACAAGTGAATAGATGAGTCTTTAAAATGTACACTACCCTAAGCGTAACTGGGTGCTAGATTGAGGCCTTGCAGTTAAACATTTTAAAGTTTCACCCGATGAATAACATCTCTTGTCTTTTCAAGAAACTGACATTGCTGAAGTATGGAATCATGACAATATATTTCTCATTTAGACAGTCGTCTTTACTGCAGTATTTATCACTATTACCTGCCCATCTTCATTGCCCAGTACCAGCAACAGGGTACCCTTGCCTTATATACACTCCCAGAATGGTCTCTCTTGGAGAGCATTTTCCCTCTTTTCTCCGTTAGAGATTGGAGAACTAGGCACCAGATAAGCACCTCTGTATACAAAAAGTGTGAAAAGACATTTATCAAATAGTCTGCACATCATGAAAAGCTGGTTCACCTAGTATTCTGTAGATGCTTTGGCTAAATCTTTCAATCTTCAGATTAGATTGCATATTTTTTTTTGAATTCTCCGAAATATTCAGAATCCCTTCTCAGATTGGTGATCTTGGAGACATTAATTCAGTGTCCTCCAATTCCAGCTCACTTTTCATTAGTCTCTAATCTAGCAATCAGAGTCCGTTTAAGTCATTTTTACCTCAATTTTGTAAGAATGGTGTTATGGCTCCTTAGTAGCCACAATGAGCAGAAACCCATAGTTGACTGCCAAGTGATCTCTTCCTGCTGTCACGGAGTGTTCGACGCTGTGGAGGATCAAGGACCGAATATTGAAAAATGTTCTAGCTAACGTAACGGAAAGTTTCAATTCTATTAAGGACTCGGAGGCGAGGATTATGCCAGCCTTTCTTCACTTTATTGGTATAGCAGCCTTTAAGATTAACAAAAACTACCTTTCCCATGAACCAAAGGGAAAGTAGTCAGGAAAAAACTACACATAGCAACATCAAATCAGATACAGGAGACAATGACCAATCGGGGCGTCTCAGTCTAGTACATAGTCCATTGTTAGTGTCCCCTCTTCCTCTTTCGGAGCACAAAGGCAGCCCATTCCATGTCTTCAGGAGTCCTGCTTGTGAGAATCGGACCCTGCAAAGGATATGACAACATTATCAGAGGAATTGGCCCAACAGAGCCTGCAAGGAAACACATCCCCATTAAAGATGTTCAGCATTCAGTACAAAATATCCAAACTGAAAGAATTTACTTACTGCCGTACAGGGCGGGTCATTCTCCAAGAATATAGGGCAGGATAATCCTAGCCTCCGAATCCTTAATAGAATTCAAACTTTCCGTTAGGTTAGCTAGGACATTTTTCATTCTATGTCAGGACTGGAGGCGATGATTATGCTTGTTTAAAGCTTGCCCACAACCAATTGAGCCATGTTAAGCACAGGCTTGAAGTAGAACCTTTTAAAGGTGGAGTCCGAAGACCAGTCCGCCGCATTGAGGATATCCTCCAAGCAGGCACTCAAGCCAAATGTTTTTTAAGCCATTGCATCCCTTGCAGAGTGCGCCCCAAATTGCGTGCAGTCGATACCTGCCTCTTGCATTACCCAACGAACCCATCTAGCGTTGGTAGGTGAGGAAACTGTCAAAAAGGGCTTCCTGAGGGAGAGGAGTGGCTGTCGCTCCCCAGGGGGACGAAATTCCTCAGTCATCTGCTCATAAGCTTTGAGGCAACGCACCACAGAGAGTTTGGGGGAGTCAGGAAACTCAGGATAGGAAATAACTCTGGTGTGACACTTAGTACGTCTGAGTAGTGTAAAAGTCACTCCATCAGGCGTAAAAAGCTGCCCCATAATGTTAAGGGCTAGCACATCCGAAACCCTCTGGCAGGAGACCAAACACAGGAGCATGGCTAACTTAGCCGACAGTTCCTTCCTCGAGAGGAACCTGTTTGTTTGCCAAGATAAGAAAAGGTCAAAGACCTGGTTAACATCCCACAAAACCGAATACCGCGGTTCTGGAGGAAGAGAAAGGCGGATACCGCGCAGGACTTTTCAAATCATGGGACGTTCACCCACGGGGGCCCCATCCACCTGGGTGTGGCCAGAAGAGATTGCCGACCGAAAGGTGTTGACCGAACGGTAGGCCAAACCCTCCTTGGCCAGATGCGCCAAAAAATTCACCACGTGTATCACTCCTACAAAAAAGGGACTCAAACCCCGTTGCAAACACCAACGTGCCCATTTGCCCCACGAGGAACGGTACCTCTTAACTGTACTGTACGCTCAAGCCTTGGAGATAAACGTCTCCGCTGCTCGCGAAAGGCCTGGGTTTCCCAGCTGCTCCTGAAATCCACCACTCCATGAGCTGTAGTGAGTTAGTTACCAACAGAGGATCGGGAGTCCCGTCCGGACTCGTAAGGAGGGTCCAAAACTGGGGGAGTAGGATTAGAAAATCCCAAGAAAGTTCCAGAAGAACTGGAAACCACACTTGTGAGCTCCACAGAGGGGTGATAATAACCAGATCCGCCCTCTGTCTGCGGAGTTGCGCCGATGACCGGGTGATCATCGCGAATGGCGGGAACGCATAATCCTGTTCCGAGCTCCAATCCTGGAGGAAGGCGTCGTGGTAACCGCCAGGGGATCGGGCCTCCAACTGAAAAATCTCTGAACCTGATGGTCCAACCAGGAGTCAAAGAGGTTCACCGAAAAGGGACCCCAGCGACTCTGGAGCATCACAAAAACCGCCGGATAGTTTCCAAAGACTGGAATCCCTGAAGTGGCGAGAGTGGAAGTCCGCTTCCACATTGTCTCTCCCCGGCAGATACTCCACCGTCACCAAGACATGACAGTCCAGGCAGTACTGCCAAAAGCTCGCTGCCAAATCCGAGAGTGCTTTCGACTCTCGTCCAACACCTTACTGCGAAGGACCCCGCCAGAAGTTCCTGACAGTTGATATGTAACTTCTGTTCTTCGCGTTGTCATATAGCTACTGTTTATCTTTATAATGTGTTAAGTTAGCATAGGCTTATTAAATGTTTAAACGCCATTTTTCCTTTTGCTGCTTCTGCACATGACACTTAATTGTTGATTTAGCTTTCAACCTAGTAGCCCGTTGTGGTTTACATGAGAATAATATGTTATTGCTCTGATATCAGCTTTGCTTAATAAACTATGTCTGTACAGAGAGTGCTGAAGCTTCAGGAATAACACGATACAGAATTGTTATGAGGTCTGATCTCCGCACCTTCATAGCCATAACATAAGTGCAGCTTCTGCCAACTTTAGGCTTTAGGCGGGTTTTATATTGCTTTGCTTGAAGCACACATACACACTTGATGCTGTTCGCATGCAGAGAGAGCTGGTGTATGCTGATGTGATCTCTTCATTCTAGGATCTTGAGGTATGGGCCCGCCCTGTTAAAACCCAAAGAGACCTTCTTAGCTATTAATATAATATGTGAGTTAGGGAGGGTGAGAAATAAGTGTTGTTAACCCTTATTCATTACAGCATGTTAACATGCTGTTACCGTTTGCTTTCTATGGACTATTAACTATGCTGATAACTTTGCTTCTGATAATATGTTTCCTTGTATTATCTAAGATACTGCGTTTGAGAAAACTGCATTAGGAAATAAATATTTCAAATGTGCACGTGTCCTCATTTACTCCACGTTCTGGTTTGAAATGATTGTATAACGAAAGAGTGCTCATGTGTTCCACGTAACCTGAGGTATTATAAGTTCATGTTCTGGTTTGTCTAAACATTGGGAGTTTGTTATGACCAATGAGACACTGTAGCTAGATCGGTAAGGGGTTTGTTGGGTACTGAGGTGAGTTTTGGGTCACCCTAATTCGCCGAGGTTCCAATCCTCTGTGCATAGTTCTGTGGGAGAACAGAAACCCTGCTACATGGCGCCCATACGTTGGTGGTCTTATATCATGACACTCGAGTAGTATATCATTCAAACCTTAACCCCTTCACTATCGTTTCCGGAAAACGGTGGTGTCGGAAAAACCTACCTATTTTTGAAATAGGTCTTTTCAAGCTTGAATCTATCTAAAACGGTTTCTTTGAATTACTACCCAGTTGTGCTACAAAGTTTCTTTTGTTTTTCAGTAGTTCCGGTGTAATCATGGCGCAGGCTGTGAACATCCCGCAGCATAGTCGCATCGCGGTGCGCAACCATTTACAGACTTACCAGGTCCCTGTGGATGGCTTAGCTGTGATTTTAGTGGTGTGTGCAGATCCGGCGTACCCTTTCGAACTGTTTTATTCGTGGGTAACGTTTCCGGCAATAGATGCAAATTCTGGTGTGTTCCACACCTACACACCCTCACCTGTACCGTCTGAATATACACCGTACAGGGCACTGGAAATAGCTATTGATCATTGGCAGCATCGCGTTTGGTTTGATGGCGCCCTACCCCACTCTTTGTCCGCTGCGAGGTTGGGTCCGTTGTCCATTCCAGGCACAAATTGGCCTGCATTGGGTGGATTCACCCCGCACCCGAATCACGGCGCTTGTCCCCTAGCGGATATTCGCAGGCTACATGTTGTTTCGATTGCCGTGATTCGTGCATTAGTGCAATACATAGGTCGACATCTCCCGGGTGGCCCCCCGGGGGGTCCGGCTGTTCAGACGGAACATGGCGGTTTAAAGCTCAATCCGGTTATGGTCAATTCGGTTTTTGGTAAGCGCCCCGATGATAAAGATGAATTCCCTTTCTGGCTTGCCGAGAAATTTGACCAACTGGAGGCTGTGTTTCCGAATTCTACTCCTGCTGATAAACATAGAATGTTGACGATTACTTTGCCTAAGGATTTAACTCCAGAACTCGTTGACTGTGAAAGTTGGGGGAAAACTTTTGCGGCTGTTTATGCGAGGTGTTTCGGCACCCCATCTATGTCCGTACTGCCTACGATCGTTAAACGTGTTCAGGATGATCACGGACCGGAAGCAGCGGTTGAATTGGGTATGCGCCTGTGTGGTTCTTTTGAGATTGTTAGCGATCTCATACTCTCCAATATAAAGGGAGATGCAGGGAACTTTCAGGTGTCGAATGCTTTGGCTGCTCTACCCGATTACGAAAAACCCCGACAGTTGGCGAAGATAGTTGTGGCCGCATATAAAACTATAGGTCGCACAAGTAAAGGTCTGAAGTATTTTGCTATTAAGGAGAAACAAGCATTTACAATGCAATGGTTTCACCTTTTGAAAAGTTTGAGCTATTGGCATTGTAAATGACAATTTTTATTTATGTGTTGGTTTTGAAAATAAATAAATAAATGGCATTGTCATTTACAATGCCAATAGCTTAATCTCTCGCAAATGCGAGACCTATAGCATTTGCACTGCAATAGGTCGCGTATTTACGCTCGTTTGAGCTAATGATATTGCAGATAACAATGCGTTTTATTTATGTTTCAAAAACCAAAACATAAATAAAAGGTCTCTCACACTACTGCCTCTCACACACCATGCTCTCCCTAGAAGATTCACACTGCTGCCTCTCACACACCATGCTCTCCCACACACCATGCTATCCCACACACCATGCTCTCCCTAGAAGACTCTCACTGCTGTCGCTCTCACACACACACATGCAGAGAGCGACACACACAGCCACACACATACAGAGCCACACACACAGCCACACACACACAGAGTCACACACACAGCCACACACATACATACAGAGAGCCACACACACACAGCCACACACACAGCAGCTAAACCCTGAGCAGCAGCTAACCCTTGCACAGCAGCTGAGCTACACTTCAGTGTGCTGTACGGTTGTCCTAATAACCCCCAACTGATAATTAAATAAAAACAAAAAGGCCATGTAAAATATTATACAGACGGTTTTATGTAAAGTTTTACTTAGGATTCCTGTCCGGGCATTTGCAGAATGTTAAAAAGTGAACAGATGGCCGGTATTTTCTTTTGGAAAGTAGGCCTCCCTAGTTCCCGCACTAATGTTATTCGTAAATAAACACTGCCCATATGCATTGTGTTTCTCTTTAAAAGGCAAAGACTTAGCCAACTTAAGCTGCTGTCTTTTTTAAGACCGCCCACTTGTGTGCCGAAATGAGGAAGGCCCTTTGAGTTTAACTCTGACCTGGGTCAATCACCAAACACCAGCATCTGGAATAATCGATTTATGCTGCCACCAAAGATGTTTATACTACGGTGTTGTGACAACAACCGGCTATGTTAAATAAAAAAATAGAGAAATCAAGCATGAGGCCTAAATCTATTGGAACAAAATGGGTGAATTAGGATGAAAATAATACTGTTAAAAAGTAAGCACGATGTTACATGGTCACAATGCCTTCACACTAGACACAAGATTCATGAAATGTAACATTTGAATGTTCATGATCAATCCGTTTACATGCCTTACCCTTCCCGTGTACAAGATACAAGAGGTCGGTCTCAGAGTAGGCATCAAGCAGAAACACTACGGAAGTTGAGGGTGATAGGGGAAGCGGAATTTTGACACGTTCAGCATTGCACAAAAATAGTCTTGCGTTTCCGGAGATGTGCCCGCAGCATGCGCCCCCTTCCTGTAAGGCATTCCACTGACATTAACATCCAACAGCGCTGACCTGCTTTACATTAAATCATTTGCTTATGCACAGAACGTTATATTGTGCTGGTGTTTGATCTTCAGAAATCAATATGCTCTTATTCTTCCTGGTCATCGTTTTGGGTGGCCATAAATATTTGCAGGACATGCCCATTTCCAGATGATGCCCATTATTTAAAATGCAGGCCTTGCTTGGGGATGTTTGCGTAAGTTTAGTCATCGCGTGTGCAGTAAACCATGGCGTGTAAAAAAACTTCAGCTTTTCTAACCTAAAGATGCGTGACTTCTTGTTCACAAAAAGAGCCCCTCCCCCACCCTGGTGGCTTTGCAGCGGCGGCATACTTCGTGTCTGCATCGTCCGTCCCTGCAGCCGGTTTCACGCTGACCTCACTGTGCCCATACACTGAACAACCACGGGGGTGCAGATATCCTGCACGCCCCCTTCAACAGAGACCTCGGGGTGCGACTCGAAGTCCGGATGCGGACTGACTTCCGGCACCACCTCACGGCCGCTCTAGTTCTCAGCTGGATGCGCCCTTGGGCAGACATGACAGATATGCAGCAGATCCTGTTCTCTACAGGAGGCCATGCGGTGTGAACGAAGACAGTTTTGCCGTGGCTTTACATCGTATGTTACTGGGTCAATCAATGTACACATCATGTAAAGGAAAAAACTGTCCCTCCCCCAGAACACATATCACTCAATACAGGGATGGAGACTGCACCGCTCCGAGAACTCAGGGTCGTTGATTACACCTCTGTGATGTACGTAATGAAAAGGCGAGACAAGAACAGCAATTACTAGTTAAACTATGTTGGCTTCAGGTTAGGACCGGGGTGTCGCAGACTCGTAAAAGTTCTTGAATACATGCAGGATTCACCCAAGAGCCGAGCCTTTTGTGGTTGGTGAAAAACGTCCACCCAAGCCCTGCACAGAGGTCTTGCAGCAGAACAAAGGGACGTAGAACGCATAGGGAGGGCCAATACGTGGACCAGGGGCCAAGCACCGCTCGCATTACATCTGCACATTCGTGAACGAAGCTGAGGTGGAATTTTAAGCGGTATTAACCATTTCGGAGTGAATTGATGGGCCACAGTGAACACCGCGGGTGGTCCAATACACAGGGTCGACTTTTGCAATAAGGATGTAGCCTATACAGTAGCATCTCTGAGCAGTGCTAATTGAATTAGCTATTGCTTAATAGGGGCAAAAATGACGGGACGAGGAAGTGAGTTCTGCTGGAGGGGTTAACGCGCGGGGGGGGCGGGAACGGGCAAACGGACAGCGGGGGGGTGGGAACGGGCAAACGGACAGCGGGGGGGGGGGCGGGAACAGGCACAAGAAGGCAAGAAAAATAAAACCGCACTCACCTGGACATCTTCCGGCAACAAATGATCAAAACATGGCATCCAAAAAAAATAACACCAACCCACCACCGCATGACATGCTAAAAGGGGCAGGATGAGAAAAAATCGCCGGAACACCCACCAATCGCCTCGGACAATAACGGACGCCTCTCTCTTCCAATGGCTAGCCTCCCTTTATGGAGCTAGCCAATGAAAGAGAGAGGCGGTGCAAAGCCAACAACTGTTCTCAAAAGTTTTCGCCTGCGCGAACGCTGCTGCGCAGCAGACGCCAGGCGAAACCTAAAAAGTGGATGCTGAGATGGGTCCCTATCGGTCTCTCCATTTTTATCCTCACCCTCAGGATAAGAAAAATAAATCTTAACTCCGCAGCGGTACCACCCTTCACTGCCTTTGATGGAACTTCAAAGGGGCTAGTTCTACATTTCTTTCACATTCTACTCATTTTAGAGCTGACGCATTTTCAAAATGATATGCAATGAAGCCATAGTTGTTACTTAGTTCTTTTATGCAACTAACAACCATTGACAAAGCCAACAATAGTCCTGGCTTGTTAGTTGTTGTATTGTATATCTGGTTGCGAGGACAGAAGCAGTAAAACACCAGGCGGAGGGCACACTGTGCTGAGCACAGATTTTTAGCTTACGTGTTTCTCGGCCATGCCGCTTTGAGAGCCCCCAATCCCCCCAATTTTTTTTTAACACTTAAAGTCCCTGTTAGCATCAAGTTAAATACATAGACCTGCAAATCACTACTCAAAACAACTGTGCGTTTGGCTTTCATCTTTTTTTCCGCGCATGGATGGGTGGTGGGATACACAGGCGAATAACTCATGTCCTCCTTACCCGTGAGATTTTCTCCCACCGCCTCTTTAGGTAGGCCAATAAAGAGGTTTTTATTGATATTCTCCAGTTATATTGTGTCTGCAGTCTGTAGGGTGGTAAGTATCGCTTGTGGTATAGTGTATTGCCACTATTGCTCCCCACTCTCTCTTTGCCTGTGCCATCCCTCGTCTGGGGTTACCAGATAATTACACTTCTCTGGCCCCCATTCAGTGGTCCTATGCGACGACTGAGTCTGGGAGTCACAGCAATCCTACAGGAGGGCAAGGGCCCTGCATGGACTCCCCAGCGGGAACTTGTTGTCTCCCCTTTTACGATCCATTCCCTGGCACAAGTTGACCCTTATTTGGTGAGCCAGTGGCTTCCAGTGAAGGCAGCGAGTTTCCCCTGCCCGCTTTACCACCACTGCCCAAAGCCATGCCTCCTCAACACGGACCCTCAAAGGACACTTTAGTGAATGCCCAAGCGGCCGTTTCCAAACTAGTCCTAAATATGCATTGCGCAGACAAATACAGACGTCTACCAGTTGTGATGTGTCCAGGGCTGTCTGTAGCCAGACTTTTCCCAGCAACGCAAATATGTTTTCTCTGAGAAGGGTGGAAACCCTGGCACTGTCTGTTCCATCAATGAACTAGAATGTTGTACGCGCCAAGCACACTCTGTAGGTACCCTCCATCCCCTGTTACTGTCACGTGCTGTCTTCCTCGTGTGTTCACAGCCAGAGTTGGAGTTTGCCAGCCGAATTCGGCTTTTAGATAAGAGGAAGCCAAAACAGGCGCGTGTCCCGAGACGAGGAAAAGGGGGCGGTGCCGGCGGGGTTGGACGCTGTCGTTCGAGCCTCAGTCCCATCCCCTTGTCGTCTCTGGCTGTCAGCTCGTTCCTGTCTGTCTCCCGGGTCCACCCACCCTCCGCCGGAGCCCCCCCTCACTGCACAGCAGCTGCAGCAGCGCAGGTGTATGGAGGCAGCAAGCTGCTGAAGCGGGGACCAAACTCACTCGCGCCCGGCACCCGCAGCTGACCCTGGGGTCAGTCCTGGCGCGTGCCGGACAGAAGCAGCAAGCACCTGGAGCGGGGCTCACATTGCAGCTGACCACGGGGAGGCCCCAGCGCCCCGGGCTCGTGCAGCAGAGCAGCGCGCGAGCGCCGGCTGCACCGCCCCTCATGGACTTCATATCATTCTGGAGAGTGAACTCCAGGACCCGCGACACCAGGTCAGACACCGGCTTCTTTCGAATTCTAAGGCCATTTCGTGCATGTATTATGTTTTCAGGGTGGAATGTTAAATACTCAGAAATAAAAACAACTTGTGCCCAGAAAAAAACTGCAAACTAAATGCATATGCCGACGAAGAGCGTTGCACATTTAATCCAGCGGTATGTGGGCCATCTCAGCCAGTGAAATATCGGGGAAAGCCTGTTTCATAAAAAAACAACTGCGTAATTCGTCAAAATGGACTGTGTCTCAAATGATTTTAGATTTATAAAAAGTAATGTCCAGTGCAAAGCTCGTCATGCTGTTTGTTTCGGTGACTTTACACGCGAAAGCGTATTCATTACCATCCTTACTCCGTGCAAGTCTTGTGATATTTCTGTTATGTTTAGGGTAGTTGGTTGTACGTGATGTGAAAGTGAAATATTGTTATTTTTTTTAAACTGTTTTGTTTTATGTATTTATACCAGCACAAGAAAGCAAACCATGTGCTGTGTGTTTCATTAAATTCACATGTCGATTGGAGCGGAGATGTTTTTCTCCTCAACAAAGCGTCACTAGAGAAAACAAGTCAGGTCCCGGGCCGGCCAGCCAATCACAGCGCGGCCTGGGGAATGACGTCACGGGGGTGTCCCGGGCCGGCAGCCAATGACAGCGCGGCCCAGGATAAAGGGGCGGGACTTAAAAAAAGACAGAGAAACGCCCCCGAATCGCGTTTTCACGAGAAAGCGTGATTGACAGCCTCTGTCTCCCAATGGCTAGCCTCCATTTATGGAGCTAGCCAATGGGAGACAGAGGCGGAACCAAAGCCCATATGTAGGATCATGAGATTTCGCCGTGGGCGGAGCAACTGCTACGCAGTTGCAACGCCCAGGGCGAAACCTAAAAACAACCACAAGGGCAGTCTGCTGAGGCAGATGTCCAGCCCAAGTCCAAGAAACAAAATTGGCCTAAAAAACTGAAACAAGGGAAGCAACAACAGCAGACTCAGGATTCGTATCCTGCGCCACAAGTTTCTGCGCCGACAGAGAGAGTTTATGACTTGCGCGATCGCGCGATGATTAAATCACCTGATCGATTTCAGGTTTCTGATCAACGCTCTCCTCGTTCCTTTCAGGACTCATCGGCCCCGAAGACCGGTGGAGGAGGAGGGGGAAGAGGACGTGGTGGCCAACAAGGACGTGGCCAGCCCCGCCAGACAGACGGCGCAGGGAAGCAGGAGGATTCTTCGCCAAAAAGACCGCAGTTTGCGAAAAAGAAAGTTGCAGCCTTAACAGCGCATCGATATGCCACAGATAGTGAGAACGCGGCTTCGGAATCTGACGTGGGCTCTGACCTTGCTGGACAGCGCGGCGGAGATTACCATAGTGAGAGAGGCGCTGCGTCCACTACTGAGGGTGACAGCGACTGATGTCTACGTTGTAATAGAAACAGCCGATACACAACTTTCTCCCCCTGAAAGACTTTATGAAATTGTCCTGTTAATTGAGGGTGACATACAACGTACCATCAAAGGGGTATTTTGGGAAAATCTTTCATCTACGTATGATATTTTGCTTTCGGAGGCTGACTGGCCCCCACCTTTTGTGCTCGCGGCGCCGCGAGGGGAGGAGGTAATCCTCCCCAGTTTCGCGAACACTGTCTCGAAAGAGCATGCGCAGCATTTTGCAGAACAGTGGGCTCGGGCTCTCGCACCGGCTCTGTACCTTAACCAATGTGGTTGGGATAAATTGTCCCCGTGCCACGAGATTCCTTTGCGGTCTCAGCCGCAGCCTCAACCTCAATATCCCATACGACGTGAAGCCAAAGCTTCCGTCGCGGAAATCCTTGAACAATTGGAATATCAGGGTGTTATTGAAACATGTGTGTCACCGATGAATAATCCTCTTTTTACTGTGACCAAGCCTGACGGATCGTATCGTTTGGTATTGGATTACCGGCATTTGAACTCGCATTGCCGTAACTGTGCTGTACAGACTACTCACGGCTCTGCCCTAGTGGATAGTCAAGTGCGTAAGCGTTTTAAAACCACGCTTGACATATCCAACGGTTTCTATGCCCACAGATTGGATAGCTTTAGCTCCCAATGGACCAGTTTTACATGCGCTGGGGTCCAATAACAATTCCGGCGTCTACCAATGGGCTATAAGAATAGTCCTGGTATCTTTACCGCACGCATAGTCTCTCTTTTAGAGAGAATCGACCCAGATGCTTGCTCGTATGTGGATGACATATATCTCACGGACGACGAAATTTGGGGATTATCTGTGTCGTGTAAATTCGATTATTTTTAACTTTGCAGACATGGGTTACAAATTTAACTTTGCAAAATCGCACATTGCTGAGTACACAGTGTTGTTCCTGGGCTATGAGCTCAACAATGAAGGTAGAGGTTTGGCTCCTCACTTCTTGGAGAAATGCGCACAGTTGCGCGCTCCTACAACACTGAAAAAATTACAGTCTTTACTGGGCTTTTTAAATTTCGGGAGGACATACATTCCGGAATATGCCCAGCGTATCAAGCCTTTGTATGCTTTGATACAACCAACTTTTTCCAAATCATGCTGGCTGCCTGAGCACTCAGCCATCTTGCAATCCTTGCAGGCTGATCTGCTCGCTTCTAAATTCTTGCTGACTCGTGATAACCGCACCAACCTGGTATTAAGAATAATTCCAGGAACAGTGGGTTTCACGTACCTCACTTTTAATGAAGGAGACACAGTACCTATTGCTTACAAGTCACACTTATACACTTCGGCTGAAATG
This sequence comes from Lissotriton helveticus, assembly GCF_964261635.1. Lineage (NCBI taxonomy): Eukaryota > Metazoa > Chordata > Amphibia > Caudata > Salamandridae > Lissotriton > Lissotriton helveticus. The sequence continues at coordinate 1,769,887,677 of NC_136065.1, forward strand.
CGGTTTCCCACTGTAGAAAAGGTTTTAACAGCTGTGCAGATGGCGATTCTTAAGGAACGAGCTCTGTCACAGGGGAAACGCATGTTGGTTGTTACACCCTGTCCTCATTTAGAGGCAGTCACGAAAGCCAGTGTACCGAATTCAAAAGCTTTGCACCCTTGGTGGATTCAGTGGGCTGCGTCCTTGACGTCCACGGATGTCACGTTTATTTTTGACCCTCATTACGGTCGCAAGAGTACTTGCAGTATGAATTCGTTCATCCTGCTCCTCTAGCTATGCGACCTTTGGAGGACTTCCATTGCATCATTTACACTGATGGTTCGGCGCAGGTTGCGCATGGCTCAAAACATGCCTACGTTTCCGCTTGCGCCTTTGTGGTCGGTGCCATGGTGAACGATGAGTTCATATCCAAGGCATTACACACAAAGCCTCTGGGGGACTGCACCGCACAATTGGCAGAGCTTCGTGCTCTCTTACTAGCGTTGGAGTACGCTGATCCTAGTGTTACTACTGTTATTGTGAGTGATTCTTACTACTGTGTCCAGTCTTACAATGAAAACTTGTTCTTTTGGATTCAGAATGATTTTCGTGATTCCAAGGGTAGCACAATAAAACACAAAATGATCTGGGTTCGAGTGGCGGAACTTAAAGATAAGTTGCCGCTCGTTTTTGTAATTCATACTCTCGGCCATCAGCGTGTTGGAGTCCACGCTGTCGGTAACTCGCTTGCTGATGAAGCAGCGAAATCAGCGGTGTCTACATACTTAGTTGCAGCAGTTACTAGGTCCAAAAGTAAGATTGATAGTGACATATTGGCGGCTGTTGCTGCCACTGAGAAGGGAGGTAAACATCCTACGGGGTTCCCTTCGAAGTACACATACCACTTAAGTCCCGAAAAGGTTCCTTTTGTGAAAATTCCTGATGTTAGGGAACGTTTGATTCCCAACTCGGATCGCAGGGCTGACTTGATTACAGTGGCACATGAAGGTGTGGCGTCTGCGCATGCGGGCATCTCGGCCACTGTAACTCTATTACAACAACGTTTCTGGTGGCGGGGACTGTACAAACAGACGCGTGATTATGTCCTTCTTTGCGACATTTGCCAGCAGATTAAACCTTCAACTGCTGCGCGTCCGCCACAGACACAGTTGTACATTTCTAATAAACCACTAGGTTGTGTTTATTTGGATCACTGCGGTCCTTTTTCATCAGATACTGCGTATAAGTACATCTTAGTAGCAGTTGATTCATGCACACGCTTTGTGTGGGTCTGGCCCCATCGCAGCGCTGATTCACGGACTGTCATTAGAGATCTGCGTATCTTTGTAGGGATTTTTGCCTGTGGTACCTTCCATTCGGATCAGGGTCCGGCTTTCGCCTCCAAGGCGTATAAGGATGCCATGAATTCGATGGGGGTCCAAGGGTAATAGTGTAGTGGAGCGAATGAACCGTGATTTAAAGCAATCTTTGACAGCTCGAGTTATAGGCACTGGCAGAAACTGGCTGGCCCACCTCAATGGCATGCAGCGTGCTCTTAATAATCTCCCTAGAAGGTCTCTGGGTGGGCGGACCCCATACGAAATGCTCTTTGGCATCAAGATGTACGTCCCTGACCGTGACGGTCTAGACTGCGTGGCTCGCGCCACAACCTTTGACGTAGATGAACATTGCAATGTTTTACAGGATCTACAGAAGATCAGAGACAGTCTTGCGAAGGAACATTTGCCCTCCACATCGGATGTTGCGTTGTAGATCCCGGTAATCGGCTGGCTACCCCAAGTTGGAGAACTGGTTCGAGAAAAGATCGATAACAAGAAAGAATTTGGTCCTTCCTATCGTGCTCTGGGTCCAGTGCTTGGTGTGAAGGGCACAAGAACAGTCATTTTACCACCGCTTCCTGGTCGTAAGGAAAACAGGTTTATCTCAATTGACAATGTCAAGATACACAGAGTGGCCGATTCTTCTTAGCATGACACCGGCTGTTTCCTGTCCTTCCATTGTGAGAAATTCAGTTTTGCCCACTGCTTCTAATCATGAAACTGAAGTGGCCATCAAATTACCTGCAATTTCCAGTCCTTTATTAAGTACTTTGCCCGGTACAAACCATGATGAAATAGACTATACTTACCCCACTGACATGTCCATGCCTGACCTGCAAGCACGTTTGGCCACAGAATCCAGATTTTCATTTGACACTGTTTCCAATGCTTCGAGAGAACCCTCACGTTTTGCAGTTAATGCCAGCTTATTTAAAAAACATTTTTTGATTCCACCTTGGACATATATTTGGCTGGTGCTTTTTTCAATTTACCTTTTTATGTCAATTGGTTTTGTGTTTTATTTTTTCAGGATTATGAATGGACACTATGTCGAGGAAAGAACATGTATTCGACATCTGAATGGAACTTTAGCCCCCCTTTCCTCATCGCATTCTGCACACAGATTGAAAAGAGACTTGACATTGGTTAACATCACTGCTTGGCCTGTCCTTGATGGGATAGTGTGGGATGCCGTTAGGTTTCAAATTCATGGCCCTACCAAGGTTGTTAATGTCCCTAATGTGCTTAGAGTTAACATGGGGGATGTAGTGAAACAAAACATACGTTCTGATGATTGGGATGTTCAGGCCGTAGAGACTTTGTTTTCTGATTTGAAATACTATGCTGCCTTTGATGCGGAAGATTTGTACTTAGAATCTGCTAATTATGGTGATTTGTTTTGCTTTCAACATTTTGGCAATCACTTCTTGCATAAAACAACGTCCAGAAGGAATACTGTAAATTATACACAGTGGGAGCATTGCCCAGCTCCTAAACAAGGCAGTTCAAGTACTTTTTTGAAAAAGTACACTTATTTTACTGACTTCAATCAGTCTAATCCCGAGTCCTTTTATTTCAAAATGACACAGAAGCCTATGTCCAAGGTTAGACTTACCGATACCAAATTGTTGTACTCGAAGTCCTTTCTTGATCAGCTAGCTGTTGGCGGCTATGAATTATGGAAGGAAACTATTGACTTAAAATCTGTTTGGGGTTCTAAAAGCTGGCAGGTACAAGGCACTGAGGCTTTTCACCGTGCTTGTCTCATCCCGAATCAAATGTTGTTTTTGAATTCTTCTATTTCACAGACAACATGCTTTGGATTGGCTACTTCTAAAAAATTGAATACTCCAACCATCCCTGAGTTAGAAGAATATTCTGGCTGGGGTAATTATACTCAGTTTTCGATTAGGGACTTGCAAACCCTATTGCTGAATTCATCCTTTAACATATCCAGTATGGATCAAAAGGGTTGGCTGATGTGGCACAGAAGTGCTGATTCATGCCAGCACCGTTTTCTGGGTTTGTCTGATGGCTTTACACAGGTCAGACCTGATCCACGTTTTGAATCTGATCATTCTGTTACGACTTACTCAGTGGGCAAATTATGTCAAAATTGGCTGACACATTCAAAATTGTCTGCAGTAAAATTACATCTTGCAAAGCTGAATGATGATGTAGATTTAAATGATTTCATAAAAGGCCCGGCTAGTGGTAGATCAAAAAGATGGATATATGCTGTTTACAATGAAATCTGGAAGACATCACAGATTGAGGCAGCGACACGCCTTAGAGCAATAGATCAAGCCAATCTAGAAAAAGTGCTTGCTGTGGTAGATAATAGTATTAACATGCTTTCTTCCTGCATTTACACTTTAGATAATATTGTGTCTTCTGTAGTGGATATTGTGCATGATGAAGTGTCTGTGTTGTACCATGGTCAGAATCAATTACGTTCTATCATGCAATTTGCATGGACCCTTCAAACGCTTAAATCTGGCAAGGTGCCATGGACCTACATGAATGTTTCTTCTCTCTTTGCCCCCTTTAATTTGACTGACAAGCAGCGCTTGCTTTCCATGCGAGATGCTTCATTTTCTATGTTACGTATTGAGAGATTAGAGTCCTTGCCTTTTTCTGTGGCAGAGGCCAGCGCTGCAACGTGGCTTATCCACAGTTTGATAACATTACCTTTTGCTTTGTATAAATTTACAAATTGTATGAGATATGGTGCCATAGGTCGCTATGAGCCCTTAGGTAGTGCGTTTCTCCATGAAGTCTGGTCCCTTCCTTTCACTTATAGATGTTTGAAAGACGGACAGGAGGTTTATCTAAATGGCGAGGAGTGTACAGAAACACCAGATCACTCGCTAATGTGTAGGCATATACAATTGCACGGTTCATGTAACCAGGACCGGCCAAACTTAGCCTGTGTTTTAAAAGGGACTCCAGGTCCTGCAATCACCCCGACTTTTACCTTGCTGGGAAACGGAAGTTATTTACTTTTAAATAATGAAGATTGTTGCGGGTTAATTAAAGGTGTTGCTTATGTGGTAACCGTGACTGAGCGTGTAGTTTGCTGCAGAAATGTTCTGTATCCACCCACACATGAAAATAGGGATGTTTCCATCTGGCCACGCATCCCAACCTTGACAGCAGAGTTCAACGGCATGAGCAGAATAAGGGCTCTATTGTCCCAGAAAGAAGTGGCCTTGAGTTCGGCTCGGGAAACTTTCGTGCTTCACATAGCTAATACCCGGACTGAGGTTCAGGCCCTTTTAAATACTGATTTACCGTTACATTTCAGCAAGATGGTTCACTCTATCTTTAACGCGTCCTCCACAACTGGGCTGGCACATTTTTTTAAAACTGTGAGCAGTGGTCTTGTAACCTAATTTGAAAAACATATTTGAAGTCATCCCTGCTTTCTTCCATTCCATTTTTTTGAGTTTGTTTGGTGGATTCCCGGTTTTACTGGCACTAGCGGCAGGCGTTCTAGTGGTTGTTTGCTTCCTTAAATATGGATGCCCCACATGTGGAAGGAGCCACCCAGCCCCTTCTGGCGCTGTTTCGCAACCGGATGCTTGAATATTATGGCACGCTGCCGCTTGCGATTTTAAGCACGGCATATGGCTTATCGTTTCGATTTTCCTACTTCACCTGTGTCCAGCCTGTGTTTCATTGCCTAAGCTGTGATTTTGACTGGGCCATTGATTTGTGTCTCTGCGGACCGGTTTCTCCTGACGTCGACTTTAATCAGCTGATGAGTCCCATCGTTACTCACGAGTTAGTTTGTACTGGCGAAAGGATTATGGCCTTAGCAGCGATGCATGGACTAATGGGTCCTTGGAACATTCTTACAGCAGCGCAAGATTTCTTGGCACTGAGCTTTCTTGAAAACCCACTGAGTTGTCCTCTGATGGTAATAGAGGCTCCGGTACTAGGAGAACACGTATGTTCTTTTCCTCTTTTGAATTGGATGGCTGAACTGTTTTCGGAGGAAGACGGTGATTTCATGTTGGAGGCTGTTGCTGCATATTTTGCATATTCGGTCTTGCCTTGATTACCTTTATTGGTTTATGATGATGCCACCTTTTTCTTTTTTGCATTTTTTCACCTCCCAGTCCTATTGACTTGAGTGCTGTTGAATACTGAAATTGACATTTTGAATTTTTGCTTTGGTTCATGTAGTTTTTTCATCACTTATTATGATTATAACGTTGTTCATGGCTCTTGAAATCTGGTTTCATGAAGTTGCCCTTATCTTATCTTATCCGTGCTCGGATCATGGGGGGTGTCATATAGCTACTGTTTATCTTTATAATGTGTTAAGTTAGCATAGGCTTATTAAATGTTTAAACGCCATTTTTCCTTTTGCTGCTTCTGCACACGACACTTAATTGTTGATTTAGCTTTCAACCTAGTAGCCCGTTGTGGTTTACATGAGAATAATATGTTATTGCTCTGATATCAGCTTTGCTTAATAAACTATGTCTGTACAGAGAGTGCTGAAGCTTCAGGAATAACACGATACAGAATTGTTATGAGGTCTGATCTCCGCACCTTCATAGACATAACATAAGTGCAGCTTCTGCCAGCTTTAGGCGGGTTTTATATTGCTTTGCTTGAAGCACACATACACACTTGATGCTGTTCGCATGCAGAGAGAGCTGGTGTATGCTGATGTGATCTCTTCATTCTAGGATCTTGAGGTATGGGCCCGCCCTGTTAAAACCCAAAGAGACCTTCTTAGCTATTAATATAATATGCGAGTTAGGGAGGGTGAGAAATAAGTGTTGTTAACCCTTATTCATTACAGCATGTTAACATGCTGTCACCGTTTGCTTTCTATGGACTAGTAACTATGCTGATAACTTTGCTTCTGATAATATGTTTCCTTGTATTATCTAAGATACTGCGTTTGAGAAAACGGCATTAGGAAATAAATATTTCAAATGTGCACGTGTCCTCATTTACTCCACGTTCTGGTTTGAAATGATTGTATAACGAAAGAGTGCTCATGTGTTCCACGTAACCTGAGGTATTATAAGTTCATGTTCTGGTTTGTCTAAACATTAGGAGTTTGTTATGACCAATGAGACACTGTAGCTAGCTCGGTAAGGGGTTTATTGGGTACTGAGGTGAGTTTTGGGTCACCCTAATTCGCCGAGGTTCCAATCCTCTGTGCACAGTTCTGTGGGAGAACAGAAACCCTGCTACAGCGTGACCACAAGCCTCCTCTAGAGAGGTCTCTGCACCTGGCCCCCCAACCGAGACGGCTGGTGTCGGATTCGATCACGGGATCCGGGACGGAAACGAAAATACCTCGGCCGTTCCAAGCCTCCATATGGTGCCACCAATTAATCTCTTCCCTCACCTTCGCTGACAAGGTGACCCTGTGGGAATAAGGAAAACCCTTGCAGAGGAAGTAAGCCTTGAGGCGTTAAAGAGCCCGGTGCTGAAGCGGGCCCGGGAAGATGGCTTGAATTGAAGCCGACAGAAGGCCTACCACCAGGGCCAGCTGCCGAAGAGACACCTGCTGTCTGGCCAAGACGCGCTGCAGTTCGTGACTGATTTTCGTAACCTTCCTGGCCGGAAGGCTGAGAGAAGAGGTGGTGGAGTCGATGACGAACCCCAAGAATGTAACGGCCTGGGCTGGCTGTAACGGCGATTTCTGTTAGTTTATCACAAAGACAAGATCCTGAAGGAGAGCCACCGCCATCCGAAGATGCTCCGTCAATTGACGGGGACAAGCGGCCATCAGGAGGAGATTGTCCAGGTAGACAATCATCCTGACCGCCCGGGCTCGCGGGAACTCCACTACCGGCTTCAAGACCTTGGTGAAACACCAGGGTGCCATAGAGAGCCCGAAAGGAAGAGCCGTGAACTTGTAGGCCTGCTGACGCCAGAGAAACTGCACGAACCGCCAGTGAGTAGAAAAAATGGAGATCGCCAAATATGCATCTTTGAGGTCCAATCCAGTTGAGAGGGCGTAGAATGTGTCTCAGGAGGTGAATGCCCTCCATTTTGAAATTCTGATAGACGAGCCATTCATTGAACTCGCTCAGGTTTATAACCGGGCGTTTGCCACAGTCTGATTTTTCGACCAAAAAGACATTGCTCACGAAACCCCCAGGGTGCAGTGAAGTACGGGCAATGACGCCTTTGTTGGAGGAGGGATGCAACACCCTAGTCCACCAAGGCTGTGTCCTGGGCTGAGAAGTGGATGGGCCGGGGGAGCGCTCTCTGAACTGGGTTTCCCACGAACTCTATATGAAACCCCCTCACCGTCTGGAGCACCCACGCATCCTGCGTGATGGCCACCCAAGCGTGGTAGAATTGTTCCAACCTCCCCCCTGTGCCTTGTAGGGAAAAAGGGGTAACACTCACCGGGGCTAGCGTTAGACGCTCCTCCTCTGTAACCTCTGCCTTTCCCATGACATCCTCGTGTTGGGTAAAAGTTCCCAAACTTGGGAGGATCCTGGCATTGTCCAAAGCCTTTTGAATTAGTCTACAACAATTGGATTTGCCAATCCTTGTTTCTTTATGTGCCTTGTTTTCTCAGGTTTCACATTTGTTGCCTGTTCGCCTTTCTCCTCGCTATCGCTTATTCTCGATTTGTTGATGTTTCTCCCACTCAGTGTGATCCCTCTCTTCCATAAACTCGGTCTCTTTCCCGCTCTCATTGCTCGTTAATTCCCTCCGAGTTCTGCTCTCTCTCCGTGTTATTTCCTCTATCATCCCTTTCTTCTCTCTCTGTTACCTGTTCTCACTCTATTCCCTGTTTTCTTTCTCTCTCTAATATGTATCGTCTGTTTCTACGTTTCTCTATTCACTGTTCTCTCTGTTCTCACTTTTTGATGTCTCCTTTCTCTCTGCTCCTTATTTTCACTCTCTCTTCCACTTTTTATCTCGCTAGTCCCCATTTTTACTTATCTTTTCCAAGGTTTCTCTGCTTCACTTTTTCTTGCTTTGACCCCTTGTGCTGATATTTTCAGCCTCGTCACACAAGGTTGCCTATAGCAATCTGATCCACTCACTGTTCACATTTTCGCACCTCTAATATTCATTCAAACCATATCTCTGTCTCATTGCCTCTCAGTTCATAAGTGTGCAGTTTATTTCCCACAAAACTAATGGTGCATTGTCCTTCAGTTGCTAGTGGAGCTTCTTAACTCTCCACCTTTTCTTTAATGGACACCATAGTTTCGATTTCTGCGTAGTCCCTGAACATGGACATTAGCAACTCTTTTAGAAAACGTCCATCTTATTTCATTATTTAGGGGCCATATGTAGTATTACTGGTCTCAAAGTACTGGTTTCAACTTACAACCTGTAAAGAGTTTTAAAGAACCGACTTTCGTACTCATAGGTCAGTTCTTTAATGGGAACTGGACTGCTTTTAAACAGAAAAGCTTTCCCTTCCATTTTAAGAATGGGTTATGACCTCGTTTGAGGTGTCAGTAAAACAAATCAATGTTTTGGACCACAGTCTGATCTCAAAATATTGACAAATTAAATGCTGATTTGATATTTGGAAAGGACGCCTGCAACACGTTTCCCCCAGAAACCGAATAGGTATGCATTCAGCATCCCATTTTAAGGAGCTAGAGATTTTTTTCCCAACTTCTAAGATAGAATTATGAAATAAGTTAAAGCATTTTAACAATCTGAAATGCCGAATCAGAGAGTTTGGAACAGTAAAATGCTTAGTACACCTGGCTGCAAGTTATTTGTTAGTAGGTTTTCTAAAGTGCTTCCTGTCATCATTCAATCATTGAGAATGGCATTGCTATGATTAGACCAGTGTCTGCACATTGTTAGAAAGATGAAGTTGGAGTTTTAATGGAAAAGGGAGGTGTAATATCGAACACGCAGGAGAGTCAGTGGAAGATAACCCTCACATCACATGCTTTCTTTTTGTATTGTATTCACTTGCTATCACTCGATTAAGTTGAGTTTATGAGGGTCTGAAGCACCAGGCCAATGTGTTATCCTTAATCTTTTTGGCACTTAAAGAGCACTGCAGTTGTTAATGATTGGGTTGGCTTCTATCTTCTTTGTCAATTTCAGAAAACTGAAAATACCTTAGCCTACTTTCTGGGGCCTCCATCATTGTTTTCTGTCTTTATCATTGGACTTTGGATCATTGCGTATTTCATCCTTGCTTCTCAATCCCGTTTTGTTTTCCTGGATAGAAATCTTCAATATCTTATTGCTCTCCAATAATATTTTTAGGATTTAGAGTTTGTAAACCTATTTATTTTTTAATTGTTTTTATATAGTGCTTTTTCTGTTGACAGGCTGATGGTGTAATCTCGGAGTTAGCAAGTTTTGATTATGATAGTGTGCTATATCACTTTGTTTATTCAGTATTGAATCTTACAGACATGGCTTTAGTGTAAAGCATCTGCAAAAAAGAGCATATTATATGTTGACATTGCACATTCAAAGAAATTGAAACAAAGTACCCCATATGAAAATTTCATCTGAATAAAGAGAAACTGTAGTTTACAGTAGACTATGAAAAAGAAACAGTTATGGTATAAACGTCTTAGGGCAGGAGTAAATACTGAACCAGTTCTGACAGATATTACATCTGTCAGAACTGGTCCAGTCAAACTGGGAAGAAGTCAACTACTGCATTCAAAATAACCATCATTGGCATAGCCAATAGGTCTGGTTTTTGGCACCTTCTAAGTATCGAGTGGAATTACCCTTTCATGCACCCATTTCCTATTAATTATACCGCCATTTCTGTATATACTGCATTGGCATAGCCAATGGGTCTCGCCTTTGGGATCATATAAGTGTTTAGTTATCCAGCACAATATCCTTGGTGCAACAACATCAACTGTTGCATGGCTAAACACTTATAAGGTCCCAAAGGCGAGACCTATTGGCTATGCCAATGCTTGTTTACGTTATTGCCGGCAAACTTGCCTGATGAATTGAAGCGATCACTGTTCATAATCTTTAATACGGTGGCCCTGAATATAATCCTGATTTGATGTCGTCACTATTGAAATAGTAATAATAATAATAGCGCTGGAGGATTTTTATTGATCTAAAGTAGTTCTTAATACAGAAGAGGTTGGAGACCCCTGGTTTGGGCAGATTTGCGAATAGAGTAGCCAAGTGGGTCTGGCATTAATTGATTTTGGATTCCTGTCTGAAGGATATAGTTTCTAAAATTGCATAAGGAAGCTTTTCCAGCAGTCCCCCTGCCTAAAGGAAAGACTCCAACCTCACAGCACTTGTACATCCAGTTATGTACAGACACAAATTGCAGATGCAAGGGTGGGGGAATTTAATAGGGTCGGATTACTTTCCTTCTCCCGTTATTCTCCCCTTTGACCTTGTGAAGGGGCAGCAGATGCCCTGTACAAAGGGAGAAGGTGAACTCCCAGCCACACAGTCTTGAAAACTGCTGGTCAAGCAACATGGAACATCCCCTGTTGGCTCAAAGGTGCAGAGTTAACTGGATGGTGAAAAATACAAGGTAAGCCACGATATCAGGATTGTTCACAGCTGGCTGTTTTTTTTTTTTTTTTTTTTAGGACGAGCATGCTCAGGGCTTGCCCTATCTCGCATATTTTTTTAGGACAAGCCAGCTCAAGGCATGCCCAGTCGCTTACGAGACACTATTGTTTATAAAAAGGGCTTGGAGCCATTACTTACCATTTGTTGTCTTCAGTGTCACCTTCTTTGCTGCCTCCTAATTGGCCACACCAGGCCAAATGTTACTGAAGTGTGTTTATCTAGGTACCTATATTGATACTCCTATTTCTGACCCTTGTCCGGTTATTAATTCACTAATGTCCATACACCGGCACAGAAACCCGTCTTCAGATTAGGTCATAGCGCATGCTGTCACATTAAGCAAGCACTATCCCTTCAGCCCCCTAGAGAAGCACACCGAGTTCTCAAAACAAATCAAACCTCCAACAGACCTGGGAAATCCCCCGCAGCTATTGTTTTGATTTCGCTCGAGAACTCCTGCAAAGAATGTAAGAACGACCAGTCCTTATGACATTCTTGCTGACGTCTTATGTCCATCCTTACGTCAAACACGGCACCTTTCAGGTATAAATATACCGACGCTGCCCTAAGCTAAGACACGGTGGTGACGAGCTTGGAGCAGCGCTACTTGCCGGAGAGCCCAGCTGATGCAGAAAAGCCCACGGACGCTGCCCCTCCCTTTTGACGCGCTGAGAGAGACGCTGCCTTTTCTCCTGCCGAGAAATCCAGCCTCCGGCGTTTCCAGCCGCCCTCGCGGGTAACTGGGATATCGAGTCCTGTGACAGAGATACCAACCCTCCAGCCTTCTAAATCCCAGGTACTGAACTGACTAACCCCTTACAGAGAATTCTTGAGTCAGATTCTTGGCAAAACAAACTTAACTTAAACTGCTACTTACTTACTCCCTCCCAAGTATTAGGCTTAGGTCAGGTACACCGGGGTAGGCGTAGTTAGAAGCACCAGTTGAGTACGATTAGTCAATGTATATATGTATGTCTTTTATCCATTTTAGGTATCATATGGCTAAGAAACCATATACATGCTTTTACAGTATTATTTTATAATTCTGTTTTTACTGTATGCACTTTACTTAACTATAAGTATTGCAATAATAGCGATTCATTTCTCTTGTATGAGAAAAGAGACTGATCAATAAATAACATCTTTTTATTGAATCACACCCATCTCTTATTTCTCTACAAACTGGTGAAACTAAGAATGCACGTACTGACTGAGTAAAATAGTTGTCTTTTGTTTTCACACGACTCTAGAGATATACTCTTGATTAGGGGAGAGCAAAGTTGTCATGTTCTATGGTTGTCAGAAACTAAATCCCTTCTTGTCTATCCAGGGAGGTTAAACTCCTCCTTGCCTATTCGAGAAAGTTTCTAGTGAACTCTGAGCTAGCTGGCACACATAACTTTAAGTCTAATATCGTCAGTAGAAGACCTAGTTGACCACAGTCCTACGTCTATACTATTGAAGATATTATTCCAATGCGCAGAGCCTATTGGCATAATAGGAACTACACTACATGGCGCCCAACGTTTTGGATAGGCGATAAATCTAACGCAAGACATTAGAGTAACTCAGTCCTGCTTTTTCACACAGACCCTTTTTTCCATAAAACTCCAAAGACGTCTGGAGTGGGTGAAAGGTTAAATCCGCCAAACTTAGTAGGAGGAGACTCCTATGTATGGTTTTTGGTTTATTCAACGTTGAAGGATACAGTGTTCCAAAATATTGTGCATCTAATCTTTGTTTCCTTGAAAACCTGATCTGCAACAAAAACCCTTCTTGACAGTAAAATGTCAGAAACTGAAGAAGAAAGGGAGACAGCTAGAATAGCAGCTCAACTCCTAGAGGAAGACACAAGTCTCCTACAGCAAGACCCGGGTGCAATACTCATCCCGGTCAGCATAAGAAAAACTATAACTTTAAAACTTATAGAAAATGGACTAACACCGAGAGGTGGTACAGTCATATTCGTAATTGAGGCACACGAATATCGGCAGATAGAGGTATTCTATTCATGGATAAATTTTCCAGCAGCAAACGCTGTAACAAAAGAGTTCCATTATTACAAGATAGAGGAACCTCCGGATGAGTACACCCCTTTCGAGGAGGTGGAAATACCACTCAAATACCAAGAGCACCTGCTCTGGTTTAAACGCGCCCTAAAACATAATGATCACATCACCAGGCTCGGTCCACTAGGTAGACCAGGAGCGACGTGGCCGGTTCTAGCCGGATACACACCACATCCAGACATTGGAAAAATGTCAATACCAGAACTTTTAACACAGTTAAAACAACTGATTAAAATACACAGACAACTAGTCCAATATGTAATGCGGACTTCAACAGTCCAACCAGCTATTAAAATTCCACAGCTGACCCCTCATCAGAGGAACACAAATAAAATCACACCACAGAACATACAGTCCTGTCTAGGTAAAGTACCCATTAAACGGGAACAAATTCCATTCTGGTTAGCACAGAAAATCACTCAAATAGAGGCGGTATTTCCAGATACCACACCTGTGGAGAAACACAGAATTCTGACTATCTGTCTCCCAATGGGGATCGCACCACATGTGGAGGACTGTGACACTTGGGGTACAGTCTTTGCTTCCATTTACACAAAAACACATGGTGTTCCGTCCATGGCGGTAATACCAGAGGTGCTAAAACAGATTCAAAATGAATACGGTCCAGAACCTGCTTTAACTCTGGGTATGAAATTACTGAAAGACTTCAAGCAGGTCTCGGCAATATTACTAGCAAACATAAAAGGGGAAGCAGCAAATGTGGCGATCCGCCAAATGAAGGAAACAGATATAGCAGACCAACCATTTGAACTTGCCAGAATCATAGAAAAATCCTATGAAGAACTAGGAAGAGATAGTTTAGGTGGGAAACCAGTGAAACACCAACTAATTGAAAATCCTGAAAAAGTATTTATTAAAAATAATCTAAACACTTCAAAAAAGAACTGGGATGGAAATAAACAATCCACTCCCAAAGAAAAAAGATTCCAGTCCAGAGGAAGGTCTCCTCGGCGGAGAGAAAGATCTCCGGACCAAGGAAACAAGTCTCCCCAGAGGGAGCCCTCTGAGAAAAAATACAACCTTAGAAATAGGGATAATTTGAAGAAACCTGATAGATATCAAGATATTGATACACGTCCCTCTCGATCTTTTCAGACTTCCTTGCAGAAATCGGAAAGAAGAGGACGGTCAGAACACAGGGAAGAGCACGTCAAGTCCAAAGACAAAGAACCTGCTCATCAAAGTAAAAAGTTACAATTTCCAAAGAAGAAGGTAGCCAGCATTAAAATAATCAAACATGCCGAGGATCCTGAGGACTCAGCTGAAAAACGGAGAGTGGGATCAGACAATGCTAGACAGCGCAGCAGAAGTGAGCATAGCTCGCAAGATCCTGATGAATCATCTGGAGACAGTGGACACGAATGAGTACATTCAGGTGGAAACTGCAGATACCAGAGTTAGCAAACCTCATAAAATATATGAAATAACTTTACGTATAGAGGGAGATAAGACTAGGAAAATAAGGGGTCTATTTTGGGATAATCTCTCCAAGGGCTATGACATCCTTCTAGCTGAAAAAGACTGGCCACCAGAGTTTGTCAGGGAGTGCCCTCATGGCGAAGAAATGATTATGCCTGCCTTCTCAAATCATATTCCAATTCAAAAAAAATATACACTTGCAAGAAAGTGGGCAGTAGCCCAGGCTCCTGCATTATATAAAAATCATGTGGGATGGGATGAGGACTCTCCTCCTCACAAGATCCAGTTAAAATCTCAACCAACTGCACAGAGGCAGTACCCAATTAAGCAAGAAGCTAAAAAACAGGTCAGGGAGATCTTAGATCAACTTGAATACCAGGGGGTGATTGAAACATGCACCTCACAAATGAACAATCCTTTGTTTCCTGTCTCCAAACCAGATGATTCATATCGTCTGGTTTTGGACTACAGACACCTTAACTCTTGCTGCAAAACGTTTGCAGTACAAAACTCACACAGTGCAGCACTAATGAATAGCATAGTGCGCAAAAAATACAAAACAACATTAGACATCTCTAATGGATTCTTTTGTCAAAATATAGCACCAGAAAGCAGATATTTGACCGCTTTCTCAATAAATGGCTCGCTGTAAAATTTCTGTCGTTTGCCCCAAGGGTTCAAGAACAGCCCAGGATTATTCTCAGCGAGGGTAACAGAGTTACTACAAATGTATGATGATGAGGCATTATCTTATGTCCATGACATCTATCTAACAGACGATGACTTGGATACTCACTTGAAAAGAGTGAACACCATAATACTTGGGTTCGCAGCAGAGGGTTATAAATTCAACTTCAAAAAGTCAAGAATTGCCCATCTGACTGTCCTATTTTTAGGATATGAATTATCAAGTGAAGGCAAAAGCCTGGCTAAAGATTTCCTAGAGAAATGTGCTGTAATCCAAGCACCTAGAACACTAAAAAACTTACAATCAATTCTAGGTTTCCTAAATTTCGGAAGAACTTACACTATAAATTATGCAGAGAGGGTTAAACCTCTCTATGATCTAATAAAACCAGATTTTAAAAGAATCAACTGGACTCAAAAACACACAGAAAGGGGGGCGTGGCTAGCCAACAGCCAAGATGGCCGCACTCTGAGAGAGCTCTGTAACTAACGAGCCTTCCTCTCAATATCCGACCAGTTATCCGCTTCTGCAGCAGTAGCCTCATAGCGCGACCCGGTGCAGCTGGTTCCCCGGTACACTCGGTTGCTCTCCGGATCTCCCGACGACCTTCCCCTTTGGAGCAGCGCCAAGTGGAGAGTTGCGGCCTGGTTTGGCGCCAAAGACCGCGGGCTCGAGTTCGAGCCGTTCCTGATAGCGTCCCAGCACATCGGCGACTGGCGGCCCGGTTACGAGAACGGCGCCCCCCGGGGCATCAATTGAACATCTGCTGGTCCGTGAACCTGCTGGGGGCCCTACCCTGCTATATACCACTCACAGCGCCAGGCGGGCGCCTTAAGGTACCAGCGCACCCCCCGACAAGGAACAACGCGCGCCGCTGGCCTACCGTGCACAGACCGAAAGGTGTGACAGCAGCCCTTGTCTCACTCCTTCTGTGCCCGTGATACAGCGTGGGGATTGGCCGACATCGCGGCCCATCGCGGGGACCCTCCACAGCGGAGACGCACGGCCTGCAGCCTTCCCTCCCGCTCTCTCTCAGGATTGCCAGCCGCCGGCGCCAGCATCGCGCAGGCCTCCGATACGCCCCCCTGAGGCGCCGCGCCAGCAGGAGAGTTGCATCCCGCTCCTGCGCCAAACGCCGAGACTTGCTTGATTGCTGGGAAGGCAGACCCAGCCAAGAGTGCACTGCACCCAGGGTAAGAGGAGAGAGGCACCTCACATCGGACAGCCAGCCGTGAACCCCAACCAGACAGTGGCCACACTCCAGCAGCGGGAACTGCTGCCTACTCACGAAGTTCCCAGTGCCAAAGTCCTACCTGCCAACTACGGTAAACGCAGCGCTGTTGACACCACTTCCCAGCTACTGTGGCCCCCTACGCGCTAATTCCACTCTACGTGCAGAGAGAGGCTGCGACGGAGGGTAGGGCGGGAGAGCGCCGCAACACGACCGGGGAGCACTCTAACTGGCTCCCTCCCCTGCACACCGGTCGCCGGAGAGGCAGCGCCACGAGACCCAGGCTGACGACCCACGATTGCCGCGTACTGCCAGCCATTGAGGCCGCCTACACCGGTAAACGAACAGCTCCTCACTACTAGGGGACCGCGGGGGACGCGACCCACGCAGGAGGTGGCAAGAAACGCGGTTAAGCCGACCTCCACACCACACCGTCCGAGATGAATGGCAGGGGGACCAGAGGCCAGCAGACCTCAAAACTCGACAAATTCGCCTACCAAAAGGACCCACCGGACACGGCGAAAGGGGACCAGGCCAAAACGCCGCCGCACCCGGCGGGGGACGCGACTGCCGCGGACAGAGTCACTCTACATGACGTCATGGCGGCCCTGAAGACGATGCAGGCATCTATGGGTTCGATCTCTGCGGAGGTATCACTGATTAGAGCGGACTTCGCCAAAATGTCTGACCGCGTGCTGGAGGTCGAAAAAACGACTACCGACTTTGTGGGGGACACGACTGATCTGCAGCGGAGAGTCCAAAAGCTGGAAGATGATAACCTCGTGCTCAGGGCGAAGCTGGACGACCAAGAAGGCTGCTCAAGACGCAATAATATCCGCCTGATTGGTGTGCCAGAATCTATACGCGGGCCGGCCCTGGACCTCTACGTGGAGGACCTCATCTACAAACAGTTGCAACCCAAAGGTCTGTCAGCGTGACAGCAACTGCTGCTGGCGATTGCTGGTAAGAGGCTGGTCGCATGCGGTTGACTCCATACAGGTAGGACATCTACTTAAGCGAGGCACTGCATGTTAGCTACTTGAGGGGGGGGGCTTGCCAACGGACACAGAAGTCTCACCCCCAGGAACAATGTTCAACAGTTGGGACTCTAAGCACTCTGCTCAGTTGGGGAGGTGGAAGGTTCAATGTCCGCCGGGCAGGGAGGCGGGCAGGGGTTTACAACGTTCTGAGTTTCCTTTGTTTTAGTTTTAGTTCTTTGTTACAGCAAGGTTTAGCTTTTCCTGAGCACACACCATATCCACTAGGATTCCATGATACGCACATGGGCACACGCCCCGGGCGAAGGCTACTGAACGAGTGCGAATGTCCATGGTGGGGTCGTTCTAGATTGTATCAGATCTGTTCATCGCGGCAGGCCATGGGATGTCTTTCCGCAATAGCGAACGACCTGGTCTTTGACCGGATCATTGCCCGGTCGGAGCAGATATGCCCTTTTGATGGAGAGTATGGCTGATCCGGACACTTTGTCCACAGACCCACAATTACAAACTTTGACATCCCCCCCTGACGATTATCTCGTGGAATGTGAATGGACTGGGGAATAAAACTAAAAGGGGGTTGGTTTTACAATATTTAAAGAGGAAGGCGCCCACTCTGGTTCTGCTGCAGGAAACGCACTTAGTAGGGACTGCCTGCAAAGCACTTAATCGATGGGGCTTCAAAATGGTCGCCCATGCAGAATTCTCCTCCGGCTCCCGCGGAGTGGGCATTCTAGTTCAAAAAAGCGCCCCTTTTCTTATTAAACACACTTGGACTGATGACAGGGGACGCTTCACAGCAGTTAATGGTCAATGGGAGGGCAAACCCTACAATATTCTGTCAATATATATCCCCCCAACACTACACCAGGACACTCTCCAGGACCTGGGGAAACTATTGCTCGAACTCCCTGAAGGGGAACTAATCATGGGGGGCGATTTCAATACAGTCTTAGACACGGCGGTTGACCGACACCCCCCGCGTGAGCCCACTAGACCCCATCACCTATTTAAAGATTTCCTAGAGGCCCTGGGACTGGTGGATATGTGGAGACTAAAACATCCCTATGACCGCCAATATACCTTCCATTTGGGATCACACAATAGTCTCTCTAGGATTGACTATATACTGACTCAGACAGTCCCCCCGGAGAGGGTGTTGGCCATAGAGCACCTCCCTCGAGGGATCTCGGACCATTCCCCCCATACAATTCAGTTACACAGTACAGCCCTCTAGACGGCAGAGAATATTCCCGATCTATCCGGGATATTTGAAAAATAGACCAATTCTGAAAACCATTAAGACCTCCACCACTCACTACTTTGACGAAAACACTCACTCAGTGGACTCCCCCTCCACCCTTTGGGAGGCATACAAATCGGTGATTAGAGGGCAGGCCATCTCCTCGATCACTAACCACAAGAGAGAACAGAGAGCAACCATAGAGTCCCTAGAAACAGTATTACACACTGCTGAAAGGGCGCACGCCTTAGACACCACAGACGACACAACCCACACCCTTGAGCTAGCGAAGCACGAATACAGGGCGTACGCAGAAGCTATGACCAGAACGAGACTAACCGACACGATGCACAGAGTGTATGAACTGGGGGATAAAACTGGGAGAATGCTCGCTTGGCTTGAACGAAAGGACAGGGCGAATCGATGGATTGCAACGATGGAACTCCCAGACGGCACGCACACGACCTCTCCCGCAACTATAGTGGAAGTACTGGCTACCCACTATGAAACTGTATACACGGCGCGTGGTGAGGTAACTGAGGATGACGGCATGACATTCCTCCAAGACATTCCCATGACCACATTAGCTCCAGAGGACACGCAGGCACTAGAGAGGGACCTAACGGGGGAGGAAGTGGGGAAGGCCCTAGCGGCATTGCACACCGGTAAGGCCATGGGTCCGAACGGACTACCAGTTGAACTCTATAAGGCACTGTCTCAGCAGCTCACTCCACACATGCTTAACATGTATAATGAATGTATGGCAAAGGGTACACTCACACCGGACCAGAGACTAGCTACCATCATCTCGGTGCACAAACCGGGCAAACCCCCTGACCGACCATCCTCCTATAGACCTATCTCCCTGATGAATGTTGATGCGAAAGTCCTCGCAAAGATCCTAGCCCTCCGCCTACAGCCCCACCTCACGACCTTAGTTCACCCGGATCAATCCGGCTTCATGCCAGGAAGAAACACATCCCTTAACCTGAGACGTATTCACGGGGTCATGCACCGTATACCTCTACTGCGGGAGGATGCGGCCGTTCTTTCCCTGGATGCGACAATGGCATTTGACCTTGTAGAGTGGCCATTCCTCTTTGCTGTATTAAGGAAACTGGGGTTTGGTCCGAGGTTCTGTGGATGGGTCAGACTCCTATACACTGCCCCCCAGGCACAGATAGTTGCAAACGGCCATACGTCGCGTATAATAACATTGGGGCGTGGGACGAGGCAGGGCTGCCCGCTCTCCCCACTCCTATTTGCGTTACTTCTGGAACCACTGGCAGTGAAAATCCGGCTGGACACTCACATCAGGGGGATAGCCTGGGAGGCAGGTTGGGAGGACCCCATTTCCCTATATGCGGACGACGTATTAATCTACCTGACATCCCCTTCCGCCTCCCTGGCCGTCCTGCTGGACATACTCAATGTCTATGGTGAGGTATCGGGCTACACCATTAATTGGACAAAATCACTGCTCTATGTCCTACGGGGTGACCCACCCGTCTTGCCCCGAGATTGCGCACTACAAATGGTCACCAGAGGGTTTAAATACCTAGGAATCTACATAACATCTCAGAGTCGATTTTTATGGAAGAAAATCTGCAGAAACCTCTATTGAGGCTGAAAGCGGATGTTTCCCATTGGAGATCTCTACCGCTGACACTACTGGGGAGGGCCGCGCTCTTTAAGATGCTGGCACTCCCCAGATTCCTATACATTCTACAGAACACGCCATTCCCGGTCCCACTGCAATATTTCAAATCAATAGACGCAGAGGTCTCTTCGCTCCTGTGGGACGGAAAACCACCTCGCATCTCACACGCTAAACTGTCCCGTTCTTGGTATGATGGGGGTATCGCTCTGCCCAACACGAAACTATACTACTGGGCAGCACAGTTGATGATAGTTAACCGGTGGATACATGCCCCGCAACAGGACCCAGCCTTCCGTCTTGACAGAGCGGTACTGCCCACGGATCAACTAATGAAGGCACTATATTCCAACAAACGACGTCACACACTGACAGGCCCAACAGCCCACACGGTCAAAATTTGGCATGCAGCGCAAAGGGCGCTAGGATGGGACGGAGTGCTCACACTAGCCACACCCCTTTGGGACACGCGCCGTCTCGGCACCCTAGCGAACACTAGGGGCTTCCGCCAATGGGACCTTATTGGCATTTCTAAGATAGGTGATCTGTGGAAGAGGGGGGTGGTTATCTCTTTTCCCGCCCTTCAAGAGCAATACGGAATGGCGGACACAGAGAAATATAGATATATGCAAATCACGCATGCACTTCAGAGCGCCATACCGACAGGTTCTACACTTGCAGAATCACCCCCACTAGAAGACAGACTCCTTACGGACCAAATAGATAAGAAAGCAATATCGCTTACATACCAGAAACTGATCAACAATCTCCCGGACCCTACAGTAGTGCTCCGTAGCAGATGGGAGGTTGAACTAGGAGACATCGAGGACGAAGACTGGTTACATGCCCTGGCATCGGCCAGGGAGGCATCCATACCGTCACGACTCAAACTGATACAACTGAAAATAGTACACAGAGTTTACTATTCCCGTACACTCCTACACAAACTGGGCCGTACCCTAGACCCTCATTGCATGCGCGGATGTGGCTCCCCTGGCACATTCTATCATATATTGTGGGACTGTCCAAAGATAGAGAGATACTGGGACCACATACTATCAGAAATATCCGAGGCTACCGGGGTGGAACTGCAAAGGGAACCCAGATGTTGTTTGTTGAATATATGGTCGCCAACTGATATGAACCGGGGATTGCAAATGTGGGCTACACTGGGTCTCGCATTGGCGAAACGAAATATCGCAAAAAAGTGGGGATCTGGAGTGGTACCGTCCCGTGCGCAATGGGAAAAGGACATGGACACAGCTATGGTTGCTGAAAGGGCTGTTTATGTACATAGGGACTGCCCCAAGAAATGGTCCAGGATCTGGGGAAAGTGGAACGAACACAGAGGACAGATATGTGATCCCCCACCGGAATTGTCGGACCCAGAAACTAGTCCATAAGGGAGTGGAGGGAGAAGCAGCATATTACGAATATATAGGATTGTATGGTTATAGAAGGGAGGGAAGGGATGTACTCCATCACTGCTGGGGTCTAATACTGAGAACTGTTTAACGTAAGACCTGATGGGGGGTTAGGAACAACCATGCAAGACTGACCACCTCCCGTAGGGACATCACGGGGTCCCAAACAATGTACATATACAGGATATTAGTCATGATTGTTGTACCTACAATGTCTGGAGAAGTTCAGTAGCGACCTAATGTATAACTGTATAACTGATCAACTGATTCTGAATGTATTTGGTGCTGTGTAATTTGGTGAAAAGCTAAATAAAAGGTTTTTAAAAAAAACACAAAAAAAAACAGAAATTTTGAGATCTTTACAAACAGACATGTTAGTTAAAACTAAACTGCAAACACGCGATAACACACGCAACCTTGTAATCCGAGTCATCCCAGGAAGATGCGGATTCACATACCTAACCTCTAATGAGGGAGAAAAGGTACCAATAGCATACAAAACACATTTGTACACAGAAGCTGAAAAAACATTCAGCATTAAGGAAAACATTGTTCACGCAGTTCAAATAGCTGTAGCAAGAGAAAGATACCAAGCTGACGGCAGACAGATTACAGTCAGAACAGCAGAATCAGCCTTTGAGGCATTAACAACCCCATGTAATTTACCTACTATGGCACTAAATCCAAGATGGATACAATGGGAAGATTCTCTTACTACAGACAGAGTGAAATACTATTTTGATCCAGAGTTGACAAAATTAAAAAATCTAGAATATGAAAGAGAATATCCTCTGCCAATCGACATTCTGCCCGTACGACAGTACGCCTGTGTGATACATACAGACGGACATGCTCAGCCCTCAGTTTGGGGAGAACAAGTTTATAACGCCACATGCGAGATTACAAAAGACGTGTGGCGCAGAGGTAAATTAAAACCTCTATTTTCAAAAACACACTCAGTGGAAAATAATTCAGAACAACAAACTGACATAATAGCATTAAAAATGGCGCTAGATAATGCGGATCGCGAATTCCCGACACTTATAGTGTGCGATTCATATTACTGCGTCAAATCATACAATAACGACTTGCAGAAATGGGTTGAAAACGGGTACAAAGATGACACAGGTGCAACAATAAAGCAAAAATCGCTTTGGGAACAAATAGTTCTTTTAAAGAAAGAACTACCAAAGACTCACGTGATACACTCACTGAGTCATCAGCGTGATGGCGTTCACGTTGCAGGGAATTCATTGGCTGAGACAGCCAAAGCGGAAGCAACTAAATCGGCTCCCGTAGCTACAAAAAAGCGTTCAGTAAAATACATTGACGGGGAAACAATGCTGGCGGTAAAAACGTCATCAACAGGCGACTGCTCAGCGCTACCCCTCATGTATCCACTCAATTATACATACATAATCGATGCAAACTCCGTTCCTTTTGCTCGAATCCCTGGAGTGGGGGATAGAGTGATTCCAAACATGGACAGGAGAGGCTTGTTAATAGCAGACGCACATATGGGTGAGGGTCTTAGACACCTTAAACTTAAGGATTCTCTAGAAGAATTACAATCAACATATTGGTGGCCAGGAATGAGCCTGCAACATCACATATTTGCAAAAAATTGTCAAGACTGCAACAGAGATCACAGTGGTGAACGATACGGTGTATTCCCATGGCTTTTCGCTCAATAAAAGATTAGGCTATCGACATAAAATACCCAGTATGAATAATGCGTCATATTAACATGGAGAGACTATTTTCACTTAAAATGTAGACCCCAGCTCTCGGCTGACGTCTGAACTGTTATACGAAGATTTGCGAGTCTATAATGGCATATACGCAATTTGCATGCTACATTCTGACCAGGGTCCTGCTTTTAGCTCTCGAGCTTATAAGGAGGACATGACCAGCATGGGCATAGCATTGCGGTACTCTTGTCACCTCCTTCCTGAGGGAAACGGGATGGTGTAAAGAAAAAACCAGGGCATAGAGCAATCTATAGCAGCAAAGGTATTAGGTTCAGGAGCTGGGTGGGTCAAACATTTAATAAGTGTCCAACGTAGTCTTAATAATCTGCCAAGAAATTCTCTGAGAGGTCTCAGTCCGTACGAACTATTGTTTGGGACTAGAATGTTAATCCAGGACCTTGATAGTCAAACTTCAGTGGTTAAAGAAAAATGCTTTGATATCAAAGATCGTTTGGCTATTTTACAGGACTTAAACGAAACAAGAAAAGACCTGAGCAACATAAAGTTGAAACAGCAGCCAATAACCACTGAAGAGAAACCACCTGTTCCAGCAAGGCCTGTCTGGATTCCAAAAATCGGGGATCTGGTCAGAGAAAAGATCGCGGTGAAGAAGGAATTTGGGCCTTCTTACAGTAAAGCAGTTCCTGTCTTGTCTGTCAACGGGACAAGATCAGTAGTACTACCGCCCCTTGCTGGTAAAAAGGAGAACCAAGTTGTATCCATCGACCTGGTTAAACCACAATCATGTGGCCGATAACAAGTAGTAGGCCAAGTGGACTCCCAAGAAGTAGTAGAACACCAAAGTTTGCTACAAACACAGAGGTTCAAACTGAAAGACTAATCACAATTGATAAACCTACAGTAAAACAAGAAGGACTATGCAACAAAGCCATGGAACTTAAACCTCTTGAAACCCAAATTAAAATATTAAATCAAGAAACACCAGTCTATAATGATGTAATCACAGACTATGCTAATGAAACAAAGAAAATTCCAAAAACAAAAAGGAATCCAGAAGCAATTGAAACAATTGACAGAACAGCATCAGGCTACTTCATCAACTTCGATGATTTTTCTGAAGATCTGAGTGAACCAGAGGAACAGCGGACAACAAAAACTTTTAAAGATAAAGCAAAGGAACTCTTTCATCAAATAAAAGAAACCTGTCTGATTTCTCCATGGATTGAACTTTGGGTGGCACTAGGAGTATTCATCCTCATACTTTGGCTCATCATGGTACTATGCTTGGGACATTTCATTGAGGGAAAATATGCTAAAATGGACACAGCAAGTCAGAACATCAACTTGGTCCTGAAACCACACAAGTCTTCACACATAGAGAAAAGAGAACTTTCTTCAGTAAACTTCACAGCCAATCCTATACCCGGTGGGGTAGCATGGGACAAAACTGATTACGAAATATATGGTCCGGTTGAGCTCCTGAAGTATCCTCATCAATTCAAGATTTCATTAAGTGACTTTGTAAAACCAAGCACATTTGCTGATGATTGGGACTTTGAAAGTATTAATGATATGATGTCTGATCTAGTAATGTCAGCTAAATTTACAGAACATGATTTTTTGCAAGGTTCATCTAATTACGATCAAATGTTTTGTTACAACCATTATGGTAACCATTATCTGCATAAATCTACTCAACCTAGAAATGTTTTACATTTTAACCAATGGGAACACTGTGCAACTCCACCAAAAGGCAGTTCAAAGACATATTTTGATAAATATTCATACTTTTCAGGGTTCAACACAAGTAATGCAGAATCATTTTATTTCAAATTGTTAAATAAGACAGGAGTGAAAACCATGCTTACAAACACAAAATTGATATATTCAGACTCATTTTTTTTAAAAATGAATACATTCTGTTTTGATTTCTGGAACAATAACATTGAAACGAAAACGATCTGGGGCACAAAAGATTGGCAAGTGCAAGGTATAGAATCATTATTTAGAGCCTGCATGATCCCAGAACAAATTGTATTTTTGAATGATACAATTCAACAGACATCCTGTCTTGGCCTAGCCAAAATTAAAGACTTAAATAAACCGTCTATTCCAAAACCAACACCTAACAGTAATAGCACTACGGAGGTTGAGATAGACATATCCCATATTTTAAACCAAAACAGAACACATGCTGATTGGAAACAATGGTTGATCTGGCCCACAGACACAAATAACTGTCAAGACAGATTCCTGAACAAAATACAGGGGTTCACATTAACCAGGCCAGACCCAAGATACTCCCAGAGACAACATCCAGGGATTGTAACTACTTATAGTGTGGGGAAACTCTGCCTTCAATGGCTACATACATCCACACTGTCAGAAATTAAGCAACACTTAACTTTACTTAAAGAAGGTGCTGACTTGCGTGATTTCATCATGGGACCACGCAAACAGCGTCTAAAACGTTTCATAGCGGCCTCTATATATGCAGCTTACAACGAAGCCTGGAAAGTAACTCAAATTGAGACAGCAGAAAAAATACGGGAAATTGACCGTGTTAATTTGGAAAAATCACTTTCTGTTGTGGACAATGGGTTAATGACTCAGTCTTCCAGAATATATTCACTGGACAGTATTGTATCTTCTGCAATCGATATAATAGAACAAGACTTACTGATGTTGCAACACGGTCAGTCTCAATTGCGTTCTATTGTACAGCTTGGCTGGACGTTACAAAATCTGCGTTCAGGCTATGTGCCTTGGCGTTTAATCAACACAACGTCACTATTTAATATCTTTAACCTTACTGATAAACAAATCAGTTTGGCACAAAAGGGTGCTGACTATACAATACTGAGCATTGAAAAACTTGAGAGATTACCATTGACAATGTCAGAACGACCTGTCATTGAATGGATAATACATGGGATAATAAATATTCCGATAACAACTTTCCAGTTTCAATACTGC
This sequence comes from Lissotriton helveticus, assembly GCF_964261635.1. Classification (NCBI taxonomy): domain Eukaryota; kingdom Metazoa; phylum Chordata; class Amphibia; order Caudata; family Salamandridae; genus Lissotriton; species Lissotriton helveticus. The sequence continues at coordinate 1,769,913,977 of NC_136065.1, forward strand.
CAAAAATATATACAGGCAGGCCAGTATGAAAGGTTGGGTAAAGAATACATTAAGTCCACATGGAACTTGCCCTATACACACACATGTGTCAGTAACAACGGACAGAGTGTATTCCTTAGTGGTAATAATTGTGAAAAATCACTAAGTGGCATACTTCTGTGTCAGGGTATTAGTTTGCATGGGGCCTGTGAAGGGACTTCAAATAACCTTTCATGTCACCAGTTAGGCACACCTGCAACACAAATAGAACCATTCTTTAGAAGACTTTCGAACGGGAGTTACATTCTAATTGTAGATCACAGATGTTGTGGCTTTCTGCCAGGAAAACCTTATCTCGTAAGCGTGACTTCCAGGGTCATGTGCTGTGAAAGAGTATTGTTCCCGAATGATGCTCCAGACAGGGAGGGAAGGTTATGGCCCAGTTTAAAAATCTCTTCTATTCGAATTGATACTTTAAGCAGAATGAAGCCTGTGCTCCTACAGACGCCAACCCAGTTGACGTCATCAAAAGAAACGTATGATCTCCAAGTTGCAAGGACAACGGCAGAGATTCATTCAATGTTATCAACAAATTGCCCCCTACACTTCGCAGAAATGCTGAACGAAATCTTAAATATTTCTGATACAAGTGGTATCGCAAGTGTATTTAAGACAGTTTTTTCAGGCGCTTTAACCCCATTCAAAGCGATCCTGGGTATTTTTCCAAATTTCGTCCATTCCATCTTTGGCGGACTTCCACTCCTGTTGGGACTCGTAGCAGGCATTTTATTCTTGCTACTCTTGCTTCGTTATGGCAAGCCATGTCACAGACAAGACTCCAGCAACAATGGAAGAAACGATCCTAGCTATCCGCTACCGGGACCGCATAACTAAAGTCCTTGGCTTAGCCCGGCTACGAGATCTGAATATGACCTGGTTTCTTTCATTCAGACCCATCTGGCAGAATTGTGTTATGCCTGTATTAAGGTGCATGCTATGCGGCGAAGAATGCGTGTTGGACACCTGTCTTACACTACAATCAGACGTACCATTGGATGCAGATACTTTGTTGGGTCCAGTAAAGGCTCATGCATTGTGCTGTCCCCAGCGGCTACCTATCCTGATGACGGCATTCGTGGAAACTTCACCACTACGATTGAAGGGTAGTGAAGTACAAGATGAAGGCAGCATCGACCAGGTACGACCTTCTGTAAGCAGTTCTGATCAAACCATCAGTGAAAGCAATCATGCGCGTGACTGCATGGTAGCGACATTTTCTAACCTAGTCGAACTTTCACCAGAAGCTGTAGACTGTTTTTTCGAGAATCTGTCTGAAATGATGTTTTCACCGGAACAGAGAGAATGATTTTAAACAAACTTGCACACGGCGTTCCCTGAACTCTGAATTTGGCCTTCAGTCTTTTGAAAACAAAGTGACTGTGAACTATTTTTTCTCTTCTCCCCTGAATAGCGAAAACTTTTTTCCAATTCCAAAATATTTACCTTTGTGGCACTTATCTTCTGCTTAAAGTAAAACTATTCTTAGAGAACAGAACTTCTATTCTTAGGAATACTAGAGACATTACATTACCTCAACCTCTAGTTTATATGCAATTCATTGTGTTTATATGTGATGAGATGGTCTCGCAATTTTTTTCTGTATCAAGAGCCATTTCATGTGTAATTTCGCAAATCATTCATGCCGATATAAAATGTGCATCTCCTTATTGAATGATTATACTGCTTGAATGCATACAGTACCTATACTCATTTCGTGCATTTCGCATACACAATTTTTCAAATACAAAAATGTTTTTGGGGTGGTCCGGTATACACATGCACGGTTAGTTATGTTTACTATTGCTTAGGTTAGTAAATATGTACATACATTCATGGAGTGGGTGTAGTGTGTTTATCTAGGTACCTATATTGATACTCCTATTTCTGACCCTTGTCCGGTTATTAATTCACTAATGTCCATACACCGGCACAGAAACCCGTCTTCAGATTAGGTCATAGCGCATGCTGTCACATTAAGCAAGCACTATCCCTTCAGCCCCCTAGAGAAGCACACCGAGTTCTCAAAACAAATCAAACCTCCAACAGACCTGGGAAATCCCCCGCAGCTATTGTTTTGATTCGCTCGAGAACTCCTGCAAAGAATGTAAGAACGACCAGTCCTTATGACATTCTTGCTGACGTCTTATGTCCATCCTTATGTCAAACACGGCACCTTTCAGGTATAAATATACCGACGCTGCCCTAAGCTAAGACACGGTGGTGACGAGCTTGGAGCAGCGCTACTTGCCGGAGAGCCCCGCTGATGCAGAAAAGCCCACGGACCCTGCCCCTCCCTTTTGACGCGCTGAGAGAGACGCTGCCTTTTTTCCTGCCGAGAAATCCAGCCTCCGGCGTTTCCAGCCGCCCTCGCGGGTAACTGGGATATCGAGTCCTGTGACAGAGATACCAACCCTCCAGCCTTCTAAATCCCAGGTACTGAACTGACTAACCCCTTACAGAGAATTCTTGAGTCAGATTCTTGGCAAAACAAACTTAACTTAAACTGCTACTTACTTACTCCCTCCCAAGTATTAGGCTTAGGTCAGGTACACCGGGGTAGGCGTAGTTAGAAGCACCAGTTGAGTACGATTAGTCAATGTATATATGTATGTATATCTTTTATCCATTTTAAGTATCATATGGCTAAGAAACCATATAAATGCTTTTACAGTATTATTTTATAATTCTGTTTTTACTGTATGCACTTTACTTAACTATAAGTATTGCAATAATAGCGATTCATTTCTCTTTTATGAGAAAAGAGACTGATCAATAAATAACATCTTTTTATTGAAGCACGCCCATCTCTTATTTCTCTACAAACTGGTGAAACTAAGAATGCACGTACTGACTGAGTAAAATAGTTGTCTTTTGTTTTCACACGACTCTAGAGATATACTCTTGATTAGGGGAGAGCAAAGTTGTCATGTTCTATGGTTGTCAGAAACTAAATCCCTTCTTGTCTATCCAGGGAGGTTAAACTCCTCCTTGCCTATTCGAGAAAGTTTCTAGTGAACTCTGAGCTAGCTGGCACACATAACTTTAAGTCTAATATCGTCAGTAGAAGACCTAGTTAACCACAGTCCTACGTCTATACTATTGAAGATATTATTCCAATGCGCAGAGCCTATTGGGATAATAGGAACTACACTACATTACTTCCGTTCCTTTCTGTGCAGCATGGACCAAGCACAGATTGATTGAACTTATTTAGTGCCCATCCGTTGTTCACACTGATTGGGCTACCATTTTTTCTTTCCCCTTCAACCCATCACTTTTCTGTGTTCCTGCCCCACTCTGGTGCTTTTCCTAACTCCTATTGTCGCTGCTACCACCCTTTTCTAAATGTAAATGTAAATGTGGGATACTTGTAAAGCGCCCTGTTACTCTACCCGAGTGTCCTGGCACTGTAGACCGCTGGGGAACCCGTCCTGGTTTTCCCTGTGAGGTGGTCCCTTTCTGGGTATCTCCAGGGTGAAACCAGGCATCCCCGGTGTCTGTGGGGGGCCGTTGTAGAGATGAGGCAAGCTTAATGCCCAGAGTTACCGAGTGTGTTCCCTGGTTAGAGTAGGCACTGAGACGAGAATTATTGAGTCCGTTGACCCTGGTTCAAGAGCCTGCTGCGTCGGGAATTGAACCCTGGTCCCGGGCCGTTCTCTGCTTACAGGTCTGCCGCCTCTAACCAGTGAGCCACACCTCTCCTGCGCCTTGGTCATGTTGCCCCCCCTGCCTTTTTAGGTCAAGCCTGGGCAGCGCATGAGCTGCTCTGTGAGCCATACTGCATTGGAGTATGTACTTAAAGCCCTGCCCACGCCGCCCATTTTTGTCATTGGCTTGTGTCATTGTCTTTCATAAATGCTGACTTCTGATTCGTTTATTAGGCTTGTTAGACTTCCCTTAGTACCACCTTGCCTTCATTTGTAACCTCTTATGAGGACTGGCCCTTTTACTTCAGTTGCCACATGGTAGGTCTTCTTTAGTCTGTAAGCACTATTTAATGAGTTTCTCTTACTGTAGGAGGGTCTCTCTTGCACAGTTGTGACCACCAGCTGGTTTATTTAACTGGTAGCAAACTTGGAGCTCTTCATGGGCCATGAGAGACAGAAGAGGGCAACTCGGTGGTGACTTCAAGCATTTTGAATGCAAAAGGTCTCGCATTTGGGAGAGTATAAGCTATTGGCATTGTAAATGACAATGCCTTTTATTTATTTTTTAAACAAAACAAATAAAAAGCATTGTCATTTACAATGCCAATAGCTCAAACTCCCATAAATGCAAGACCTATTGCATTGCAGATGCTTGTTAATATATCACACAGCAGCGTGGGCTTCTTCGTAACATGGCTATAAAGAAAACACTGCTACGCGGTCAATGCTGACCATGTCCTAGCCCTTCTTAGGTCTCACCTCAGCCAGCGTGCATGCGCTGCGAGGCTTGTAGTAAGGGCTTTTAAACGCTGAACACACTCTTGTGCATGTGTTTTTTTTTATCACCTGCAATTGGCCTTTGCGTGCGTCTTTCTAAGAAAGACAGCACACAATTGGTCCAATGCGGGTGCCTGTCCCGCCTTCTCTGTCCCCTGGCCTAGTGTACTTGGGAGCAAGCAGCAGTGCCATCAGTTTCCAATTATCGCCCCCCGCGGCTCGTGTTCCCGTTAATTGGAAACAGATGGCGGTCAACGCTGGTCGTGCTGGTTATCTTGTCTTTGAAATGCTTGTTGTTATCCCTGTGCACCAGTCTATAGCCCCATGCCCCACACACTTGATGGGAAATCATGTCTGTTATTTTTGGAAGAGTTCTTCACCTTTTGGATTCCTTATAATTGGGTTGCGGCGGGATTCTGACAGCTGCACTTTCAATACAGAAGGAAGAGCGGGCGTGGAAGAGCGCTCTATTTTTATTACCGGACAAGAGTTCCCAAACTCTAATAATGAGGTGTGCGTATGTTAGTAGTACCATGCTCTTGGTTGCAAGGGCAAAGCTCTTGATAGTGAAGACACCCCCACTTTATTTACAAAGGCGAAAAGCACTTTGACACTCACTAAAAAGGCAAAAAAATGCACACGTACTGAAGACACCGAACGTTCATTGGAGCTGTCTACAAACTGCCCCCGTCTTTTAAATGTCTCTTTTGGAAGGTGTTTTTAAAGCTGCTATTCAGCCTTCCTCACTAACGTCCTCTTCTTTGATTTCTCCCCTCAGACACTCCTATAAACACTTCTCCCGCCCCTCTGCTCCTTTCCAGGCACATCCCTTCTTTGTCCCCCCCCCACCCCCTTTAATCCCTCACCGAAACTCCTCATGCGACTATCTGATCTTCGCTTGGTACACTACTGCTTCTTTCTCTCCTCCACATCACCCCCCTGCCCCCCCGGACTCCTGGCTCCCCATCTTTACCTTTTATTTCTATAATCCTTATTCGCCTTTCGTCTCCCCCTCGCACCAGTCTCCTCACACCGTCCGGTCAGCCGTCTGCTCTTCGTTCTCTCCCTCTCCCTTCTTCACGGCCCTCCCCAGAGCTCTCACGCTCCTGTATTTACTCGCACCTCCCCCGTTCCCACACACTCCATCTCCTCAACTATCTTTCCCTCACTCTGGATTCCTGAATCTCACCGCTGCACCCCCAGACACCCCTCCGTTCACCTTATCTGCTCGCCCCCCCCCCCCCGCCACACTGTTTCCCATTCTCTGGAATTGTACTGCTCTATAAACTGTTCTTTTGCAATATTTTTATTAAGCATTCTGGCTCTGAGCTGTTAGCGCACTACGAATAAAAGCAGGCAGTAATTATGCAAGTGTGGTGCGGCATCAACGGGACACGGGGGATCAGGGGGCAAGGAGCGAACGAAAGAAGGCGACGCTAGGGTTTTTTATTGCGCATGGGTTTCGTCTCTTCAAGTGGGCAGTTGCCTTTTTCCAGCTTTCTTTGCAGGCCGTGTCCTTTGACATGTGCTGTTACAAGCAGGGGGCTAGTTTTCACGTATTTTCTACTCATTTGCCCCTTCCTATATATTAATTTATCTCCCTTTCGCACTTCCTCTGTCACCTTTTCTCTTCTTCTTTCTCTGCTCCTCTGCATATCTCTTTCCACTCTTCCTCTCACCATTTCCCCTTGCCTCTTTGCTGATATATTTTTATCATTGTATCTAGTCTTCTGCCGTCTCTCTTTCTCTGTCTAGCCATCACCCAGGCACTCGTCCTCTATTTCTTTTCATCCCTCCTGTGGTCACTCTCTTTGTAACACGCACTATCTGTTAGCCTCTTTTTCAGTTTCATTCTTTCTCTCGTTTCCTCTATCTCTCGCTCAAGCACACACGCACACAATTTCTTTCCCAATATCTCTGGCTAAACACTTATAAGAACCCAAAGGCGAGACTTATTGGCTATGCCAATGTTTTTGTTTTTTTAACTTGACTCCGCGCCCATGACAGTGATTAAATATTGCATAGGCAAGACCTATTGACTTTGCCAAGGTTTGAATTGTTACAGAAGTAATTTATGATGTTCCTCCATGATATATTGTATGTTGGTGTTGTGTGTTTCCTGCATGGCCCATTGTGGTTTTCCCTATGTTGGCCCAGTTGATCACATTGTGGGCTGCATTTCCTTTGGCATACCTTGCTCTAGAAACACGCTTGCTTTTGTGCCACATTGTACTTTCGCGCAGAGCCTGTATGTTATGTTAGTAGGAATTTTTAGAGCTCACGGTCACCCAGAGGTTTCATGGCACTAATCAGGCAAGAGTCAGGGCGGAGAACAGGTTACGCAAGTGCCTGCTCATACAGCCAGGTCTTAAGCAGCCATCTGAACCCCAGCAGGTTGTCACACTTCCGGATTGCTAGTGGCAGAGAATTCCAGAATTTTGGGGCAAGGTAAGAGAACCTACAACCACCCTTGCGTTTGAGCTTGAAGGTGGGGGTGGTCAGGAGCTGAAGATGGGCGGACTGTAGGTTGCAGGGTGGGACGTGCCTTGCTATCAGGCAGCTGATAAATTTGGGACTTCTACCGTGCAGAGCTCTGAAGATTATGCACCCTGACTTGAGGGCCGCACGTTGGGCGATAGGAAGCCAGTGAAGTTTGTCCAACAGAGGTCTGGTGTCTGGGCTGCGTATGGATCAGCCTAGCGGCCTGGTTTTGTACCATTTGGAGGTGTTTAAGGAGGAATGAAGGGAGGCTGAGATAAAACGAGTTGGAGAAGTCGAGGCGAGAGAGTACCAAGGCAATCACCACCTGTGTAAGAGTTGAATGTGTAAGCAGGTGGGCAATTTTCCTAATCCTGCGTAGCTGGAATAGGCAGGACGAGTTTTCGTATTCTATTCCTTCCTGGGATTTGGTCTGAATACCACAGACCGGGTCAGGAAACAGTGCCCCTTGTTATTATCTGTGGTCAGCACCTAGACACAACACGAGAACGCAGCTGTTTGTGAGCAAACGTCTTGCCATATAATTGAGCACAAGACTTTAAGGAAACGCTACACAAGGGTTCTGAGACAAGATTGTTACGTCACCTGCTATCTGTGTATGCCGAGGTACTGGGTATGCCACTAATCCCAGAGATCTTTAATATTTAAGCTTTTAGCTTCAGTAGAAGGAAGGGGGAATTTAGGATACCCTGCCTTATAATGTAACGGGACTTTTTATGACATATGACTTACTGACCATGCTAACAGTATTTTTAATATGCATTTGTTTTCTAATTGTGGCATGAAAATTGTATTTTAGGACAAGATAGTTTGAATAAATATTCTAAACCTCCTTCGTGTCTCTTGTTTATCTTATGGTGGGTGAGTACGAGTGAAAGAGCGAACAGGTGTGTCCTGTTCAGGGCCGGACTTGGCACGGAAACCGGCCCTGGAAAACTGCTCGGCCGGGCCCCCTGGGGGTGGAGAGGGGTGCAGACGAGCTGTTTGCTCGAACCGGTTTCGCCGAAAACAGCCCCCCAGATTGCCAAAACCGGCCCCCACCCTAGCGGCCCACCGGGGAAAACGCACGGTGCCTGCTGTGGCCAGTCCGGCCCTGGTCCTGTTACCGTGAACCCTGAGAGGTTCGACAGTGTTGTGTTCTGCGGTGCCAATTCACTTGCTTCTTTGTTAAGGTTAGCAGGGCAAGTGAGGCAACATAGCTAGTTGGACTCATATTTACTGAGGTGGTATGGTGACTCAGTCCCTACATGTTGATGTTCTATGGTCCTAAGCATAGTTCTGTTCCTGAGCAGAATCCCTGCAACATTGCGCCACCAACGTTTTGGCCAGGTACTTATTTGTGGAACCCCTAATTAGTGCTTGTGTTTATTACCCTAGCACCTTTTATCGGAGATATCTGTGGTGTTCGTTATTTGTACTCCACAGTTGTTAGGGAACACTTAATTCTGTTGTTTTTTCAAGCTTGAATATTAAAAGGTTTTATACCCAGTTTGCGCTATGATTTTACTCTGCTCTAAATAAGTTACTGGGCAACCTGTTGCTACTGCTGTTAATTGCTGCCCAGTGGTAACCCAACATTTAACACAACATGGAGTTCCCGCAGCAGGAGCTCCTGTGACTTTGGTTGGAGAAGCGGATGCAGCGTTCCGATTGGAGTTTTTTTTCTGGGCCGCATTTCAGGCTACGGATGCTAATGAGAATACTTTTCATGAATACACGCCCTAGGCACCCGCTGCATATCACCCATATATACTTCTTGACATTCCTCTTACCATCAGGTAGCACCGTGTTTCATGGTCTTTTCGAATAGGCCCCCTTGGTAATGACGGGGCCATGTGGCTGGCACTAGCAGGTTATACCCTATATCCAGATTTAGGCAATTTGAAACAAAGTTGCGCTTTGTATAATGTTTTTGTTGTCCTATATAGAAGTTTTACTCCAAATATTTCACATACTCTGCAGCACCTGTCCGTATATATATATATATATATATATATATATATATACGGACAGGTGCTGCAGAGTATGTGAAATATTTGGAGTAAAACTTCTATATAGGACAACAAAAACATTATACAAAGCGCAACTTTGTTTCAAATTGCCTAAATCTGGATATATATATATATATATATATATATGTATATATGCGCTTTGTATAATTTTTTTGTTGTCCTATATAGAAGTTTTACTCGGACAGGTGTTGCAGAGTATGTGAAATATTTGGAGTAAAACTTCTATATAGGACAACAAAAACATTATACAAAGCGTATATATATATATATATATATATATATATATATATATATATATATATATATATATATATATATATCCTACTGGCGGTCGCCAGTAGGTAGTTATAGTTAGGACCTAGTTTCCATAGGAAATCCTCAACATTCTATTTGGATTAACTTTGGCCCTGGTGGATGAATCTTTGCGAATTTCTCAAAGAAGATGGCTCGGTCCGCTGCGCTCCTTCCCTGAAAGTTTGGGGGGGATTGGTGAAGTGGGGACTGAGATAAAAGGGGGGTCCCAAAACGTGTTTTCTCCATGTTATTTTCCATAGGACGTTTAGACACGGCTACAGGTCGAACGGCTGAATGGATTTATAAGAAATTTGGCAAAACTGTAGAGTCCGGCTCGCAGATTACGCTTTTTTTGGAATGGTGTAAATCCGTTCAGTAGTTGCTGAGAAAATTAAAGTTAAAGTCAATTATATATCTATAAGCGCGGACGGGTGCGCGCACTCAAACGGCTGCGCGCGAGCGGAATTTTTTTTTGCTGCGTGACGTCTGTTAACGTTCGTTTCGAAGGAAATCAGGAAGTGTTGACCGCCATTTTGTCACTGCGAGTAAATATATTGTTCATTTTAAAGCGTTGGAACATGGAAAGGGGAGAAGGTAGAGATTGTTTTGCTGCGTAGGTTTTTTCAGGGTGTGCAGTAAGGTCCTTAAAGGCGAAAATATAATTTTTTTTTTTTTTTAAAAGTTGCGGGGTGCGCGCACTCGGGCGCGCACACCTATTTACAAGAGTGTGAAAATGGAGATAAATCAGAAGTTTGAGTGCTTTGATATAAGGTGGCTCTGAAAAGAGCCCTTGTGTTAATTGAGTTTTTTCTGCATTTATAAGTAATTAGCGATGCAGAGCCGGATGTTGCAGAGGAAGATTCTGTTTCTGCCTTCCTTCTTACTTAGTTATGGTTTTTTCACTCCCACTCCAGGCTTTTAGTCTGTGGATGGAAATCCATGAATCTAGACTCACCTATGAAAATCATACTATTGATGCTTGACTGAGGCCAAGGAGATCAGAGTGCATGTGTGTGTAAGGTGATGTACCTCTGGGGAGATGATGTTACGTTTAAACGTAGCCCCTGAGTGCTTAGTTCGGTTCTGTTCTCTGTCACTGTTGTTGATTTAGAGCCCCAAATACAAAGGCTTGTTGTTGCTTGTGAATCCCCAAGTGTATATTTGCTCATACTGATCTATAACGCCCCGGCGTATCCATGTCGTAGGCCGCAAGAGTGGGCGAAACTCAGCTGGCCGAGCAAGACTTGGGGAGGGGGCAGGAGCCAAGAGGAAACAAGGAGGGGTTTTCATCATTTGGGACAAAAAATATTTCTAAACCAATGAAAAGTTTTATTAACAAGTCACATGACCTGTTATGCTTACGTTGCGCGCTCCGCGCCCCGGATTGCTTCCGGGAAGCTGCGCTTCGCGCCTCGCGCACCGGAGCACTTCCGGGTGCGCTAACGCGGCGTGTCATATGACGCATTATGCAACAACGCGATACGTCGTTGGGGCTCCACCGGAACTGATTGAATTGGTAGTCTACAGTGTTTCTGGAAGTTTCAGACTGAAGCTGGCGTCAGCATGAGAGCACCCCGTGGCTGTGTCGTGACCATTCTGCGAGCAATCATGGCAGAAGCTCCCCACCGGAACTCTGCGGGAGTCGGGGGCCCCGGTGACTCTTGTAGAATCTTCAAGGCTGATGGGACGCTTTTGGGAATGGGGCCCATGCCGTAGCAGTCAAGCGTCCGAGTTCCAGGGTTGTCCAGAGCCATCCTTGCAGGCCAGGCCCAAGTCTGTGGAGCCGACCGCCATTTCCTGAGCTCCGTGGCAGCCGCCTGTCGCTGTACCGCAAGAGTGGGTGCAGTTCAGCCGGATGGCGGGTGAGACGCTGTAATAGCAAGAGCAGGCGTAATTCAGCTGGCCGAGCGAGGCAATGTGCCGCAGGAGCGGGCGCAACTCATCTTGTCGAGTGAAGCGCTGGGGTGCAGCTGAGAAACCTCCACCTGGGGAGGTGGGGGAGGCTCGTTCGCGCCGCCTCTCCCTTCCAGTGCACTCCACGCTGTCTCCTGGCGCAGGTATATGTGATGGTCGGACCAGGGCACCGCAGGACGTGTCTTCAGGTCAAACGGATTGTGGGACAAGGTCCAGAATGGAAGAGTCACCAAAAGGCTAAAAGTTCCGCCGGACCCCGAGAGCCGGCCGCCTATGTCGAGTGAAGTGCTGGGGTGCAGCTGAGAAACCTCCACCTGGGGAGGTGGGGGAGGCTCGTTCACGCCGCCTCTCCCTTCCAGTGCACCCCACGCCGTCTCCTGGCGCAGGTATATGTGATGGTTGGACCAGGGCACCGCAGGACGTGTCTTTAGGTCAAACCCTCAACTATGGCACCCAACATCCAGGACTTATGCCATTTGTGGAAGGCAGTGACATCGAAGCATCTCAGGGACCAAGCATATCCAGAGTCCTTCCTACAGCCTCTGCGTTCCTTCTTACCTAGTTATGGTTTTTTTACTCCCACTCCAGGCTTTTAGTCTGTGGATGGCAAACTATGAACCTACACTCACCTATGAAAATCTTACTATTGATGCTTGACTGAGGACAAGGAGATCAGTGAAGCGCTGGGGTGTAGCTGAGAAACCTCCACCTGGGGAGGTGGGGGAGGCTCGTTCACGCCGCCTCTCCCTTCCAGTGCACCCCACGCCGTCTCCTGGCGCAGGTATATGTGATGGTTGGACCAGGGCACCGCAGGACGTGTCTTTAGGGGTGTAGCTGAGAAACCTCCACCTGGGGAGGTGGGGGAGGCTCGTTCGCGCCGCCTTTCCCTTCCAGTGCACCCCACGCCGTCTCCTGGCGGAGGTATATGTGATGGTTGGACCAGGGCACCGCAGGACGTGTCTTTAGGTCAAACCCTCAAGTATGGCACCGAACATCCAGGACTTATGCCATTTGTGGAAGGCAGTGACATCGAAGAATCTCAGGGACCAAGCATATCCAGAGTCCTCCCCGGGGTATTTGCACAACGGTCCTCCACCCCTAGGCCGCCAGCTATGCTACCTTGACAGGAACAGTGTCATGCATTTGGATCGATGTTGCAGCAGGCTGCCATGTAAATAGTTATTTAATGAAATGTTTTACCCTGTTACTTTGTTGGTGTGTTGTATATATTTATAATATTTGCATAGGGTTTGTCGTTATTTTGGGCGGGGTGGGCGGCGGAGCAAATTCACTGAAAAAACCATAGGTTATAGACCATATATAGTTAGGAATTAGCATTTACAAAACCTTGAATATTCACTGAAAAAACCATAGGTTATAGACCATATATAGTTAAATATCTCAAGTCCATCTCTGCACTCGATGGAGATACAGGTCGTCGATCAGAAAATGTGCTGGCCACCTCTAATGGTAATAGCGTGGCCAGGGCTTTTGTCGATGCCTCTGCAAATTGCACAGGGTGCACTTGTTTGACATGTCGCACCATGGTATGTATGGAAAAGGAATATTTTTTTGTTGGATTTCCTCTTGAGAGAAACGAGTCACATATCGTGCAGGTTACTTTTGGTGCATTTACTTTCTTTTGATCTTCAGGATAAGTGAAAAATTGCCAGATGAAAGATTCTTTTTTTCTTCTTAAAGGTAGTCGATCATTTTGTTCAGATTCGGAAGATGAATGAGATATGGTAGCCATTTCACCAAAGTCTTCCGAAAAATGTAGGACGTTGTTCTCTCTTGAGAGTAGAAAAGATAGTGAGAGAAGTGGGTGGAGTGCTGCGTGTAAATTCCAGAATAGAAACTAGTAAGAACCAATTGGAAGTGTTGTTTTCATGTTGCAGCAGGCTGCCATGTAAATAGTTATTTAATAAAACGTTTTACCCTGTTACTTTGCTGGTGTGTTGTATTTATTTATAATATTTGCATAGGGTTTGTCGTTATTTTGGGCGGGGTGGGCGGCGGATATGATTGTAGCGTGGGTGTTTCACTTTTTTATAGGTAATAGAATGCATTCTGCAAGCATGTAGTACTCCTCCTGCTACAGCATAAATATTCTTCAGTGCTTATTTTCATTTCGTAAGTGGTATTGAGACCGACACAGAACTTCCATGGATCGGAGGGGCTGTTCCTGTGCATCTGGAGGACTGCCAAGCCGTTGCAGCAGTGGGAGAGAGGCCTCTTACAGGGGCGTAGCGCAGCTCCTTTTGATGTTCACAATTGCAGATAACAGGGTAGAGATGTCCGTGGAATTTATGGATGGTTAGTCACACTAGAGTGTGCGTGGCGCCCCTAGCACCTTATTACGGCACACAGGGGAGCCGCGTTGCACAGTTTGAGAATCAGAGACTTCATAATAGGAAGGCTTCTAAGCGATAAAAATCGCCGGTGCTCGGCGTTAAAAATATCACTGCTATCGGTGGAATTTTCCACGGTGTTAGTGCTTCAACAGAAATGGGAACACATATCTGATAGAAAATCCTGTAACAATCTCAGTATTTCACATTATCGCGTGAAAAGAAAGTCTTTCGAAAGATGTTGAACGTTGTTCTCTTTTGAGAGTAGAAAAGATAGTGAGAGAAGTGGGTGGAGTGCTCCGTGTAAATTGCAGAATAGAAACTACTAAGAACCAATTGGAAGTGTTGTTTTCAAGTCACATGACTTCACATGCGCGTCTCAGGACGTGTACGCGGTGATAGTATCTGGTCACGTACGCCATTTGGAAGTAGCGGTCTAATTCAGCGAAGTTTCAAAACGTGAAAAGGAGTAAATCCAAACATATCCGGATTTAATATATCTTCTGAGCTCGATTCAAGCATACAATTGTTAAAGTATAAAACCTTTTATATTTTTTTTTTAAATACCAAGGTGTGTACATTCGGTCACACATGAAAGTATAAAAAGACATTCGGCTCCATTTAATGAAAATTTTCATAATATTAAAAAAGAAGCCTAGGTTTAGTCTCTTTGACGTATTATAAGTTCTTTGATGGGTCTATGAAGAAATTCAATAAGTTCAGATTGCAAAGTTTTCACGAAATATATAGGCGGGTGCGCGCAATCGGTCGCGCACGAAAGCCTGGAAATGCGCTATCCATTTTATTGAGAACTGTTGCCGAGAGTGCGCACTCCGGGTCGTGCACAAAAGTTTAGAAAGGCTATTTTTATTTACAGACAAATTTTAATGCGTTGAAAAAATGGATACCCATACCAGTTACAACAACCAATTCACTAAATCCACCATCTATATACACATCCACTCTTTCACCAACAGTTCTATGTAGTCACTCATACATATACTCACTCATCATATATAGTGATACACCTATATATCCTGTTACACAACGACAGTCATCCAAAAGATACTCTCACACATACTCACACATGCAAATAAACTATTAAACATCCATTTATTTGCATATACAGCTATACACACACCACCACTTTACTTCTAAGGAAAATTACACATACTTATTCTCTTAAACAATCACTTATAGAAACACATACTTATTTAAACAGGAACTCTTATAATCCCTCACTCTCACATATACTCACTTATATACATCAATATTCACATATACTAGATTAAAACATATGTAGTTACAGAAAAAGACACTAGTGAGACAGTGATTCACTCACTAACATACATATATACACACTCATCCACCCATAAAGTCCTGCACATATGCTGTATTCAAAACACATACAAACAGAGAGTCAGTCATTCATGCATCTATGTGCTAAGTAACACCCCCACCAAACATATGGACACTCATATTGATATTAAAAAAAACATCTAATAACCCATATACCTACACATGTAGCTACTCACCAACCCATGCAGCCACTTATACACAAAGTGAAACATTAATACATATGTTTAAAAATTTAAACATTACTCACTAATATTTATTTTTCAGAAAGACACACATTCACTGGATGGTGTCATCATTGATGTCATGAGTGATGTCACTGACCACGTCATGAGTGATGTAATATGTGACGTCATCAGCAGTGCATTGCACGCGCAAGTTATAGTGAGTCCAACTAACTATAACGTGGGAATTTCAATGGTTTAATGCGAGTAAAATTTCCTGGTAACTATAACTGGTGTAAAACCTATGGTTTTTTCGATGAATTTCATAGGTTTTTTAAATGCTACTTCCTAACTATAACGTATGTAAAACCTATGTTTTTTTCAGTGAATTTCATAGGTTTTGTAAATGCTACTTCCTAACTATAACGTGTGTAAAACCTATGTTTTTTTTAGTGAATATATATATATATATATACTTATACTTCAAGCTGGTCCCCCTTACAGGACAACAAGTCAAGCGCAGAATTCTTTTGATGCGCTTACCCACTGGACTCGTTCCCTCTCTAGCTGACTGCAACACCTGGGGGACTATTTTTGACACAGTATGCACACTGTATATAAGGAACAAGGGAACCCAAATTTAATCGGTCCAGGACCTTGGGAACTAACTTATTACATGAGACAGTTGTCCTTGAATTAGTGGAGAATGTATATGCAATAAATATAGACTCAATCAGTACTGTGTTTTAGCTGATATCCAGCCGGACAAGGGCGATTTTAATATGCAAAATAGTTGAATAAAACAAAATGCGCGTTAACATTGGGATACAAGCCTGTATCCATGGACCCACATATCAAACAGACAAACAAAGTAAAAGGCACAGGCAGTTTGGAGTTGTTTACATAAGGTAATACGCAATAGAAAGAACAACAATTATGAGAAGGTCTCTTACACACAAATTACATATAACAATCACTGTTTATAAGGTTGATAACTTTGTCGACAGCGTTTCTATCCTCAACCGAAGTATATAGGATCATCATCAGGACTTTTGAATACAGTGCCTGGAAACAATTGCCTGTAATTTACTAGATATTAGCATGGAAATAAAGGAGAATAAAAGGGGAAAGAAATCATATAAAGTGGTCAGTCCGGGCCCTTAGCACAGATAGCGCAAGAATACCGCAGATGTAGATTGCTGCAACATCATAGCCAGTAGGTAAGTTAATTTACGGATGAAAACAGACGTGATGCCTATGATTTGGAGAAGCGGTGTGAAAGTAGCAAAGGGGTCACAAAAACCAGAAATTGGTTGTGAATTACTAGAGCGGACATTAGGCATGAGACCGTGAAGTGAGAGTGATGCAATGAAGTGATGCAAGTGTGGTACATGCTATCAATAGTACTGCTACAATTGTGATTAAAATCGGTGTGTGCCCGATGCGACGCCGAAGCCTAGAAGAGGGGGAATACCTTCAGTACAGCCCTGTGGGCAGGGGCTTATGTGAACGCATCAGGATTGTAAGAACGGCCAATGAACCTGTAAGGATAAGGATGTGGCCATTGGGGGAGGGGGGAGGGGGGCGAGGGGTCGGGCAGAAGTGAAGGGAATAGACGGGGCTTACCCTTGGAACTCAGGAAAGTCCGGAGTCCCAGGATGATTAGGTGTGAGCGGGATGAGTTTCCTCGCAAAATCGGAAGGGATGAATTTCCTCACATAATCAGCAGGGAGTGTATATCCTGAATGGAGGGAGACAACGTTTTAGTAAGGGCTGGGGTCATGGGGGAAGACCCAAGGGGGCTGGAGAGAGTTAGCGTGCTTACCTCTGAATGGAGGCAAGACTGTAATGGTACCGGATTTGGCTCACACGGCAGCATTGTACCGAACAGAATAAAACAAGGGTATAGGTCTATGTCCCTCGTCGTGGTAAAAGGGAAAACGAGGGACTCGGGAGCAGGTGCTTACCAAGCGCAGGAATCGTGGAGGCATAATGGTGTGGCTGCAATCCTCGGTTCGAGAGCGAAAGTCTTAACTGGGTTTAAATTGAAGGCTCTAGCATTCAAGTGATTTGGGAGAGTAGTCAGGTGACATAGGCTGGGGGTAGCTACAGTGTGAGGTGTCGCCCGCGGTCTCATGAGCGGTCATGTGACCTGGAAAAACAGCAGCCATCTTAGAGTGGGGACTGCATGAATGAAAGCGACACAGAAGTCGTAATTTAGCATGGAAACAGTTATATATCTGGTGACGTACGTGAAAAATATAAAATACGGAAACTACAAATTATAAATATACACAGAATATAATCAATAGTATCCAGTGACTTAAGTGATGAACAGAAAATTACAAAAATGTATCTCCAGACTCTGCGTTGTGGTGATGAAATAAACATCCTAATAAGTAATAAATGTTGGCAGCTGATCGGAGAATATATACGCAATTGCAAACCAGGGCACAGTTTGGTAGTGTGGGGCCTTTGCGGGAGACCAAAAGTGGCACAGCTAGTTGGCAGATCAGTTAGAATAACATAACAGTTATTGCAGAATAACAAGTAATCAGGACATAGCGAGCCAGTGGTGGGCCATAGATTCTTATTTAGCCACAAAAGAAGGGAAAGAGAAATGAGTGCACAGCACAAACAGGTTATAGCATTGTATAAAATAATGTACATCACTTCAGAGAAGTTGGTGGTTGTTGGAGAAGTGGTGGACAAACAGATGTTATTACAGTAGTGTTGTCCAGTCTTCACGGCGGTTTAGGGGCAAAAGAAATATTATATAGAACGAAATGTCGTCCTTTCTCCATCATGGAGAGATCATTGAGCACCAGCTTCTCAAATGTAGATATTTCTTAAGGTACCATATTAGAGGAGGGAGAGAAAGTGGACAAATTCAATACAAAATAGCTCTGAAGCCTTATTTTATGGATAAATCTCTGTTTGGAGATCCAGGAAATTGGTGTGGGTGGTGGGGACAAATGATAATCCTTTGTTCAGTATTGATAATTCTGAATCGGTAAGTTGGTCAGATTAAGGCATCAACAAATTGGTGGGCATGTCTGGCATATTTGGTATCTTCATGCACGTGAGGCACCATTGTTAGTGGTTCCGTCATATGGGTCAAATTGGTGTTTGTAGTCGAGTTGGTTACCACTAATAGTGGTTCCGTCGTGTGTGGCGTTCTCCTGGGGGGTTCTGCCAGTGTGTGCGTTTCAACCTGCCTCTCTTTTGAGGCTCTTGTTGGCCTCGCCCTAATAAAGAAGTGTTGGATGCTCTGTTAGATGGGCTAGGGCAGTCTATTGGACAATAATAAGTGTGGTTAAAGTGCCTCTGCGGGGGTCAGACCTCTCCCACTGCTAAACAAAGAGGAAATTAAATGGATCCTGCGCACTGGCAGTATCCACACAGGCCTAAACCGACTTCAGCGCCAAGACACCTCTGGGTATACGCGCGCTTTACAAATTAAAATAACATAACAAAACAAAGACTGGACAACACTGCTGTAATAACATCTGTCCACCATTTCTCCAACCACCACCAACTTCCCTGAAGTGATGTACATTATTTTATACAATGATATAACCTGTTTGTGCTGTGCACACTCATTTTTCTTTCCCTTGTTTTGGGGCTAAATAAGAATCTATGGCCCACCACTGGCTCGCTATGAATACCCAAGTGCGAGATTGGCCTTCCGTTTATGCACAATGACCTGATTACTTGTTATTCTGCAATAATTATGTGATATTAACTGCTCTGCCTACTAGCTATGCCACTTTTGGCCTCCCGCAATGGCCCCACACTACCAAACTGTGCCCTGTTTTGCAATTGCGTATAAATTCTCTGATCAGCTGCCAACATTTATAATTTGTTAGGATGTGTATTTTATCACCACAACGCATAGTCTGGAGATATATTTGATCATTTTCTGTTTATCACGTAAGTTAGTGGATACTATTGTTTATATTCTGTGTATATTTATAATTAGTAATTTCCGCAATTTATATTTATCATGTAAGTCACCAAATATATAATTGCTTCCATGCTAAATTACGACTTCTGTGTCGCTTTCATTCATCCAGTCCCCACTCTAAGATGGCTGCCGTCTTTTCCAGGTCACATGACCGCTCATGAGACCGTGCTCGTCACCTCACCCTGTTGCTACCCCCGGCCTATGTCACCTGACTACTCTGCCGAATCACATGATCGCTAGATCCTTCGATTTAAACCCAGTCGAGCCTTCCGCTCTTGCACCAAGGATTGCAGCCACACCATTATGCCGCCACGATTCCTGCGCTAGTTTTTTTTTGGGGAAAATATTTTTATTGCGAAATTATAGGAAGGCACAGGTTACACGGTCACCCAAACCACTTATATGCAAAGGTTGATAACATGCAGTTTCTATGACAATACACAGCCATATTCGGCCCACATCCCGGAGGCTGGGCGGCGTAGGAACAAAGCATGTAAAAAAGGAAAAAGTTCATCCGTGCCCTAAGGATATGGAACTATCCTTGTATTCGCTAGTTTTCCATTTTTTGTGCAATTATTCTATTTAACATTTAACAAAAACCAAATTCCCCAACGATGGCATCATTGGTACAGAGTTTAACGAGGCAGGTCATTTATGTGAGGCCCAGCTAAGGCACAGGCATTGTAATACAGTAAGGACCTGTGGGGATCACAGCTATGTATAATTATGCGTATCAAGGAATATTTGCGCGGCTGCTGCGTAGGGCCTTCACACCGGGTCCAAACTCTCCAATTCAGCCCCCTCCCCAGCACACTCAGACTCCGATTCAGCCGGAGTGAATAATTCAGCTCTGGTGGCATCCGAATCATCATCTGCCAACCCCTCTATGCACAACATCCTCCAAGCAAGCAGATCATCCTGTAGCTTCCCATGTTTGCGAGTGTGCTGCATGTGCGTCTCTTCAGCTAGGGCCCATTCTCTAGCATCTCTCAGCCAGAGGGAAATCTCGGGCGCTCTTTGACCCATCCAGGTGATAGCTACGCGCCTCCTCCCCAAAACCAGCTACAGCTGTTCGGGTCTAGTTCGCGCTATATAAAACTCTGCACAACACACACACAGCTGTAAGAATTTATAAGACAGCTTCTTCTTTCTGGGCTTGGGCACTAGTGCCAGGAGACAATGGAGCGGGTCTAGGAGAATTCTGATTTTTGCGGCTCGAGCAATGTGGGCCACCACTTCGCTCCAGAAGTTATGAACCAGGGGACATTCCCACGCAAGATGGAGAAAGCCCGCCCTTTGCGCCCCACACCTAGGACAATTGTGACGTTTATCTGCTGATATGCGATTCAGAGATACAGGGGTCATATAGGTGCGGTGGACAAAATTGAAATGTATAAGTTTAAAACGTGCATTGCAAGAGATCTTACGGGTCAAGAGTCCGATTCTTTTTCGTTGTTCAGGTTCCACCCCCACCCCCAAGTCTGCCTCCCAGGCCGCCCAAGCCGGTGCGATCGGGGGGGTCGAGTCCCGACGCATGGCCGAGTAGAGCAGGGAAATCCGCTGTTTTCCTCTCCCACAGGATAAAATAATGTCGAGAGTATAGGTGAGTGGAGGTGCTTCCGGGTATTGGGGCCACGTTGTTCTGGCTATGTCCCGGAGGCTTCTGTAGTGGAGGTATTGTCCCCCACTTAGCTCAAAGGACTCCATGGCACGTTCAAAGGACACGCAGGAGTCGTCCGGGTAGAGGTCCGCCAGGGTCTCGCATCCGCCACAGCGCCACTCTCGGTAGGACATGTTCTCTTCCAACCGAAGTACCGGGGCCAAGATCCAAACTGGGAGCTCCCTATGAAACGGAGCCCTCCTGAGTACCCTTTCAACAAACCGCTACCAAATTCCTGCTGTGTGACGCACCACATATGGCAGAGTTTTATCCGCGCCACGACCCTGCATCAAGGCCTCCCTCAGAGCCTTTTCATTTGCCGTACCTGCAGTAGTGCCAGTTCCCAATTTTCCTCGTCAGCGAACCACTTTGCAGCTGGGAGAAGCTGCGCCGCATAATAATACAAGTCAAATCTCGGGGCCTCTAGGCCTCCCTCCTCCCAACACTGTGTTACTGTGCGTAGCGCTACTCTACTGCGCCCGCCCGCCCAAAGCAGGGAGGTAAGGAGCGAGTCAAGTGTACGAAACACTCAGGGGGCAATGGACATAGGGCATTCTGTAAAACGTACAAAATCCTGGGGAGCATCACCATTTTGGCGATCGCCAATCGCCCCATAAGGGAGAGAGGAAGCGTGTTCCAGAAGGTAACAGATTTATGGAGAGCTTGGAGTACTCTGTCGACATTGTAAGTCAGCGAAGCCTCATCAGATGTGGCCACCTGAATGCCAAGGTATCGAAACACCTTCCGCTCACAACGCAGACCCAAATACAAAGACAGATCCACGCCTGGGTCCGGAATACAACCCGTCAGCGGGAAGACCAGGGATTTATTGAGATTAAATCGCAATCCAGAGGCTGCACCAAAGTGGTCAAGGGTCCGCATCAAGATGGGGAGGGCCTCAGTGGGGGAGGTCAGATAGAACAGTGCGTCGTCAGCGTAGAGTGAGACCACATTTATAGTGTCACCCACTGCTATCCCCCATTGCTGTAGCTCAGCGCGGGCGGAGACGGCGAGGGGCTCGATCGCGAGAGCGAACAGGAGAGGGGAGAGAGGGCAACCCTGTTGGGTGCCTCTCTCCAATGGCCATTCCTCCGAGCGGGCCGAACCTAGCCGGACCCTGGCTCGGGGCGTTCCATAGAGCACCCGAATCCAATTGCGAAATCCCGGTCCGAACCCCGTTTTTTGGAGCACCTGCATTAGATACCCCCAATGGACGGTATCAAAGGCTTTAGCCAAATCAATTGACACCAACACATGAGGACCTTCTCTTCCTCGTACTTCATGTAGGACATGATTTAGGCGGCGCAGATTCATCGCCGTATTACACCCCGGAATAAATCCGCACTGGTCCGAGTGGATCAACCGAGTTATGTGCGGGGCGAGGCGAGTGGCCAACAACTTAGTGAGGATTTTTGCATCCGCATTAATCAAGGTGATAGGGCGGAACGCCGCGGGATCACTACTATCACCGCCCGGTTTCAAAATCATGCAGACTTCCCCCTGATTCATGGTGGGCGGAAGGGTGCCAGTATTTAGAGCTTCATCATAAACTCGCAACAGGAGGGGAGCCAGAACGTTCCCGAACGAGTGATAAAATTTGGCCGGGAATCCGTCCCCGCCGGGGGTCTTAGCGCGAGGGAGGGCGGCTATCGCCGCGCTGATCTCACCCAGTGTCAGCTAGTATCAAGTTCCTTCACCGCTGCTTCTGGCAGGGTTTGGAGGTCCAGATCTTCCAGGTACGAGCTATAAGAGTCCTCCGTAACCAATGGGTCAGCCTCGTACACGATCTGCAGGTGGGATCGGAGGACCTCAAGGATATCGGACTCGGAGTGGACCATAACACCACTCGAGTTCCGCAGAGCAACTATCCTTTCAGGTGCGAACTCACGGTGAAGGATCCAAGCCAGTAAGCGGCCAGATTTATCACCTTCGCGGTGGAGACGTTGCCTGTACTGGCCCAACGTAAATTTGTCAAGGCGGGTAAGGATGTCATGTATCGATACCTGAGCCTCCTTCTCAGTTTGTTGATCTAATGTGTCCGGATCGGAGCGGGACTGGGCGCGTTGAAGCACAACCTCCGCATCGTGCAGTTCAGACAACAATTGTTTTCGGACCCCGTAAGTGAGGCCCATACATGCTCCACGTACCACCGCCTTCAGGGCTTCCCATTTGGTAGAGTAGGGCAGATCCTCGCCACCCCAGTTTAGCTCGATGTAGTCCGACAGTGATGTCGCCACATGGTCTTTACCCACCTGGTCCTGAAGAATATCAGTGGGCATTCGCCAGGCACGGGGACGGGCAGCTCGATCAGCCCACTGCGCTATGCACGTCACTGGGGCGTGGTCCGATAAGTATCGGGCCTGATGTGTAACCGTCAAGGTAAGAGATGGGGTGAGATTAGCCGCCAGGATGCGGTCTAACCTGCTATGGGTACCATGCGTCGGAGTGTAACACGTGTAGAGCTTCTGGACAGGATGACAAGTTCGCCACACGTCTAGCGCCCCAAGATTGTGCATCACTTCCCTAAGACGCGCCGTCATACGGGGCTTAGTGCCCGATCGGGTGGGTGACGGTCTAGTTCAGGATGTAACACGCAGTTAAAGTCCCCAAACCAGAGGAGGGGTGCATCCAGATCCGAAGCTACAAGATCTTGGACTTGAGAGAAGAAGGCCGGATCATCGGTGTTTGGTGCATAGGTATTAAGGAGTAGGAATTCTTTGTCATCTAATCTAAGCCGCACTAATAGATACCTGCTGTCAACGTCTGCCTCAATATACTGAACAGCGCAAGGAACCCCTGGGGCCACCCAGATGAGGACCCCCCTGGCATATGTGGAAAAGGAAGAATGGAAGATCTGACCTCTCCATTTCTTGGACAATCGCTGCGCGCCGTCTTCATCTAGATGGGTCTCCTGTAAACAGGCTACCGAGACCCCATGTCGTTTAAGGAAGGAGAGGACTCTGTGTCTCTTGGTGCAAGTACCCAAACCACGCACATTCCAAGTTAAGAATTAAAAACCCATGGTCGATGAATACGCCCGTTCGGGCCACAATATATGTACAACATGACCTGTCGCCACTCGGCCCCCACCCCAGTTAGGCCGGAAGGGGTAGCCCTGTCAGTGGGCCACACATAATTCGGATTCAACATGTATATGATGCCAGTAACAACCTCTTCATGAACCCCCGCCCACCCCCCAAATACCCCGGAATACGGAACTTTTTCAAAAACAGTTTCCCCACCCCCACCCACGAGCAAAAGGATAGCAACAAAGGAAAACGCCACCCCGCCCTTCCCCTGCCAGTGCCAGGACGTACACAGCCACCCCATACAACTCACTCAACACACACTCACACACTGGAAACCAAACCCACCCACCCTCCCCCCCAGCTCCCTGAAAGACCCAGTGGTCTGAGTACAGTTCCCGGGCATGTCTTCTTATATCAGCAATTAGCATGGGCAACACGTTGCTCAGGAAGAAAGTTGGCCCCCCACTCCCACCCCATATCCTAGGCCATACTGGGCGCAAGCCCTCCGCTGTGGCTAGTTATCCTAGACCCTCAGTGTCAATGAGAAGCAGTGGCGGACTACCAAAGTGTCAACATGAGGTCCCCCAAATCGGAGCACAACAGCATGCACAGCAATATGCAACTCAAATCAATAATTCACTCCAACCTTGGTCCAGAGAGGGCAGTTTCCGGGACCACCGGGGCTGTAGAGTCTGTATCAAGCGGTGTTTCCTGCAAGGTGTCCGGGACCAATATCTCACAAGGGACAAGGGCTCCAGGTGACCTCGGCTCCGTCCTCAACGGCGACGTTTCCATACGAATAGCGCTATCCGCTCCCACTGTAACTCGAGTCTCAGGACAACCACGGGATCCAGATCGGCGCCTTCCTCTACCTCGACGCCTCCTCGGTGGTCTGGTTCCCCAAGTTTCACGAGGGCCACCACGTTCACCTGGGGGCAGGTCATCTCCTCTAATCTCCAGTCACTCCCATACCTTCGCAGGTGTCTCGAAGAAGTGTGCACGGCCCTGGGAGAGCACCTTAAGTTTGGCTGGATATAAAAGCATGTACTGGAGTTTCATTTCACTGAGTTTTTGTTTAACTCCCAGGTAGGATTTTCTTTGTTCCTGTACCTGCTGGGTATAGTCAGGGTAAATTGACACGCGGCTGTTCTCAATTGTTAGGGACTCTGTTTCCCTTGCAGCTCTCAAAATACAGACACGGTCCTTATAGGTTAGGATCTTTGCGATGAGGGCCCTAGGAGGATCGCCTGGGCGTGGGGGGGGGGGGGCACAAGGGCTCTATGTGCCCGCTCCACGATAAAGACATTGGACAAACCAGTTGGGCACAGGTGAGTGCGGATCCAGGTTTCTAGGAAGCGTTCAGCGTTTCCCGCCTCCAATCGTTCCGGTACCCCCAGGACCCTTATGTTGCTTCGACGGGCCCTACCTTCCGCGTCCTCGGCACGTCTCTCCAGTGCGCGGGTGGTAGATGTAAGTTGCGTAACTGCCTTTTGCAGAGAGGCCACCTCACCCTGCAATTGGGTAATATTGCCCTCCGCGTCTGAAACCTTGTCTGCCACTTTGCGGAGATCAGTCCGGAGTAGGTTTACATCTAAAGAGACAGTCTCTATCTGTCGCTCCAGGGCAGCGTGGGATCCCTGAATAGCCTTCAAGATTTCGGCTCTAGACGGTTCTTCAGAACCTTCCCCCCCGACCTCAGTCCCCGTCTGACGTGTGATCCTTTGTGGTGGCAGACGTGGAGTAGTATATTGTACAATAGTGTTAGGTTGGGAGGCTTTTGAGTATCGATCTGATTCCTGCGCTAGTTAAGCGCCTGCTCCCGCGTCCCTTGTTTTCCCATTTACCACTACAAGGGACATCGACCTATACCCTTGTATTACTCTTTCATGTCCAAAGCCGTCTTGCACGCCAAGTCCGGGACCATTACAGTCTTGCATCCATTCAGAGGTAAGCACGCTTACTCTCTCCAGCCCCCTTGGGTCTTCCCGTGTGACCCCAGCCAATACTACAACGTTGTCTCCTTCCATTCAGGATATACGCTTCCTGCTGATTATGTGAGGATATTCATCCCTTACGATTTTGCGAGGCAACTCATCCCGCTCACACCTAATCATCCTGTGACTCTGGACTATCCTGAATTCCAAGGGCAAGCCCCGTACATTCCCTGCTATTCTCTTCACTACTGCCCAACCCCTTGCCCCCCTAATGGCCACAACCTTATCCTTACAGGTTCATTGGCCTCTCTTGCAATCCTGACACGTTCATATAAGCCCCTGCCCACAGGGCTGTTCTGAAGGTATTCCCCCTCTTCTAGGCTTTGGCATCGAATCGGGCACACACTGGTTTTAATCACAATTGTAGCAGTACTATTGATAGCATGTACCACCCTTGTATCACTTCGTTGCATCACTCTGACTTCACGGCCTTATGCCTAATGTCCGCTCTATGTTCACAACCAATTTCTTTTTTTTGAGACCCCTTGGCTAACTTTACTTCACTCCGCTTCCCCGAATCATAGGCATCACGTCTGTTTTCACGTGTAAATTAACTTACCTACTGGCTGTGATGTTGCAGCATTCCTCATCTGCGGTATTCTTGCGCTATGTGTGCTAAGAGCCCTGACTGACCTTTTTATGTTTTCTTCCAACTTTTTTTCTCCTTTATTTTCATGCTAATATATAGTAAATTACAGGCAATTGTTTTCAGCCACTGTATTCAAAAGTCCTGATGATGATCCTATATCCTTCGGTTAAGGATCTAAATGCAGTCGACATATTTGTTAACCTTATACACAGTGATTCTTATATGTAATTTGCGTATTACCTTATGTAAACAACTGTAAACTGCCTGAGCCTTTTACTTTGTTTGTCTGTTTGATATGTGGGTTCATGGATACAGGTTTGTATCCCACTGTTATTAACTTGCATGTTGTTTTATTCAACAGTATGCACTCTGTCATGGCTCTGTCATGGCTCTACCTCAATAGTTGTTGTACTAAACGTCCTCGGACAGATACAGAATGAGCATAGGGCAGGTCCAGCCCTTGTTTTGGGGATGACAGTTATGGGTAATTTTCCCTCAGTCTTTAAAATTGTTCTTTCTAATGTTAAGGGTGAAGCAGCGTCTTTGGCTATATGCCAGCAACTTTAGGCTATAGTCCCCCATGAACGCGAGTTTACTGTCATTATTACTAATGTATACATGTCTATAGGGCATAATCGTTGGGAACCAGACTTTCAGTACCACCACTTGGGAAGACTAGCTCTGACAAGGATGCCAGACCGACCCGTGATTTTACCAAACAACCATGGGATACATCCATACAAAAAGAGAAAGGTAATCAGCTTGGAGGCACTCCACCCCTTAAGTCGTCTGAAAGAAGATACGATTTTCGTGATCGCACTAAAATAAAGACTGCATCCGGGTATCAGGCTGAAGATGCACGTTCTCCTCGTTTCTTTCAGGAATTGTCTGATCAACAGTATGACAGTGGAGGGTGATCTGCCTGCAGAAGAGAACATGCAACCAAAAACTGTGACAACGTTCGTCTTATGTGAGGATAAAGGAGGAGTACAGGCCTCCTTCATATAAACCCCCTTTTCAGAAAAAGAAAGTTGCAGCTTTAACTGCTAAATATGCCACAGATGGTGAGAAACCTCATGAACAGGAGTTTGGCATTGACTCTCCTCGACAGCAGGCAGAAGTCACCACAGTATACAGAAATCCCAACCAATTTCTGGTAGTGAAAGCAACCAATTTAATTTTTTACAGTTGAAGCTGTGGACACCCACGTAGCCCCTCCAGACTATATCTTTTCGATATTCAAATTGAAGGTGATGGTAAACGCACAATAAAAGCATCATTCTGGAATAATTTTTTGTTAACATACATTTTTATTGAAATCATTGCAGAGTCAAAATCTGTGTACAATCGACATGGTCAAGCAAAATCAAAGTACCTTTACAACAAGAAAACATTGCACAAGTCAGTCCAGTAGTCTAGTCCGGCTCATGGCCATTTCTACCGTGGGGGATTCACAAAGTTCACCCCGGTAAATATTCCAGTGGCCCCACTTCTTGTCCCACTTCGCAGGGCAGCCACGAAGTTTGTAGACAGTTTTTTTGGCCAACATGCATCTGTCTAGTTCAGCCATCCAACCCACCACCAGAGGTCTATCAGCCGCACCACACTTCATTGCAATTGAACGCTTGGCAATTAGGAAACTCAAAGCAGCCCATTGTGACTCTAGTTCGTTCAGGTCCGTAGCACCCCAGATATTGAGGACAATTTCCTCTAGCGACAGAGAGATGGGTTTTCCCAGTGAGTCCCTCATTTTTCTGACAACCACCCCCAAAAGCGCTGTATTTCTTGACATTCCCATAATATATGGTAGAAGGTGCCAGTTTGTCCACAACCCCTCAGGCATCTATCGTCCTCCCTTCTCCCGATTGTGGCTAACAGAGTTGCAGGCATGTAGGTTCTGTGTTGGATCTTCAGTTGGATCAGTCGGAGGCGGTGATTAATCGCCACTTCTCGGGGGGACATCAAGGCCGCATGCCACTCATCCTCTTCCAGGTTGCCCAGGTCTGTCTGCCATCTGCCACTTATCTCGTAGGGGCTGAAATGTATTTGGGAGGCTATTGCAGAGCTTACGGTATGTGGAGGAAATGGCCTTTGTCGGGAGGGGTTCTGAAAGTAATCTATCCTCCAGGTGGGAGGACTCGGGCAAGGAGGAAAGATCAGGGATGGCGGAGAGGAGGGCATGTTTGATCTGGAGGTAGCGGAAGGCCTCAGTTTGTGTGAGTGCGTATTTGGTTTGTAATTCTGCAAAAGTTAAGAGTTTGCCCTTATGTATCAGGTCTCCTATCGTTGAGATGCCTATTGCGTCCCAATTGTCAAAACCTAGCTGGAAGCAGAGGGAACCAAGCTGTTGTGATGTTCACAACGGGGTGGCTTTAGTAAGTCTGTTCGACCATCCCAGGCGAGCCGTGGCTTGATGCCAGATTGTGACTGTGTGGGCCATGGGGCCAATGTATCTATTTTTTTTGGGCTTACTGTATAGGGCCCCAAAATATCCCTCCCGTCCAGTCTGGTACCTGTCAAGGTGGAAGGCTGGGTCATTGGGTGAGCCGTGTATCCAGTGGTTAGTAGCCACCAGTTGCGATGACCAGTATTAGAGGCGCAAGTTGGGGAGTGCAATGCCTCCGTCATACCAACTCATTGTCAGCTTTTGTAGGGCAATACGGGCAGCTCTTCCATCCCACAGGAGAAGGCGGAGATCGCTCTCCACCGATCTTAAGTAGGAGTCGGGAATCGGAAAGGGGCAGATTTGGAGGGCATATAGGAAGCGTGGGAGTGCCAACATCTTAAACAAGGCTGCTCTACCTGCGAGGGAAAGTGGTAGGGATCGCCAGTGTGTTACGTCGGTGTGTAGTCTACGCAATGGGGCGAGTAGATTCCGATCACGAAAGAGGATGGGATCCGAAGTGACGAAAATGCCTAAATACTTGAAGCCCTCTCGAGCCACCGGTATAGAGAATCCGCGTGGCAACAAGGGGGTGGCCGTGTAACATATATAGAGCCGATTTAGCCCAATTGATTGAGTAGCCTGAGTACTTTCCGAAGTTAGTCAAGACGTGGAACAGGCTATTGATAGAAGATTTTGGGGAAGCCACGTAAATTAGGATATCGTCCGCATAGAGGAAATCTTGTCGTTCAGTTCGTCGTTCCAGCGGAGGCCTATGATGGAGGCGTCAGTTCGGATCCACTGGGAAAGAGGCTCCAGGGTCAAAGCAAATAACAGCGGCGATAGGGGGCATCCCTGACGGGTCCCTCTGTGGAGTTTAAATCTTCTGGACGTATGATTGACCCGCACTTGGCCCAGGAGGTCCGTATGTAAAAATTGGACAAATTTAGGCCCGAAGCCAAATCTAAGAAGAACCTCAAATAGATAGGACCACTCTATTGAGTCAAACGCCATCGTGGCGTCGTGGGACAAGATAGCAGCGTCTTCCTGGATATATGGTTGTCTAGTCAGGACATTGTTGACTCAGCGCGATAGTGACTTGCCCTTAATGAGCGCCAGATACGCCTCCCATAGAGTTACTGCCGGTTGGACCAAACCCATGTTTTCAGCAAAGTAGAAGTCGGTATGGTCGATCAAGTCCTCTTTGATATCTGGGACTTGCAAGATCCAGGGATTAATGATAATGGGGCCACGGCATTCTGGGATAATTTAACTACATGTTATGAGATTCTCTTGGCGGGGGTCGATTGCTCCCCACCTTTTGTTCTTGCATGTCCTCATGTTGAGGATGTCATTCTCCCTTCTTTTTAGATCTCGCCTAGCATTGCAGTGCACATGCATTGCTCGCTCTGCGAGACATATTGTGGTAGAGGGGATTTCTGAAGGGGACTTGAAGCCCCGCCCATTATTTTCATTGGCTGGCGTCCTTGTTTATGTAAAACTGTGGCCTCTAATTGAAAATTAGGCTTTTTGTTTCCGCCATGTCTCCTTTTGGGCCGGCCCATCCGGACTGGATCATTTGCTTGACGGCTGTCGTGAGGGTATTTATTTTCGATGTAGTTGACGGATCATGTTTCCGATGTCTTGTTTCTTTTCTCGCAATGGCGAGAGCTTGGTCCGTGGCAGTACGGTGGAGTTACGTGTCTTTTATTCATGTCCTCACACTCGTTTTATGTGGTAATTTGAGTGCGACGTCCACTTCAAAGACACAGCGCTCGGTGTATTTATATATTTTTTACTTTACCACTGAACGCAGCGCCCGCGGAATCTGGCACGCCCGTGTTGCACTGTGTTGACAGCAGGCTCGTGCACTGAGTTTGGAGTCCCAGTTATGGCTGTGCAGTGTCTACAGGGATCGCTCCACATACTAATTTCCAGAATGTGAGGATTAACTGGGCTGCGTCGAACATCGAAGGGTGATCCATGCAGCCGGAAGCCCCCGGGCAGCCAAGGAATAAAGGGTAACGATTGATTCTCATTTCCAGTCTCTTAATCCTTGGTTCGGAATTAGCAGCATCATAAAATGCAAGTAAGTGCTCGTGGAGTCCCACAGTGAGAATGCACTTGAGGTTTTAATTCTTAACGTACCTCAAAGGGACAATCACCTACTGCTGAGATGTGTTGGCTGTAGATCTGCATCAAGCTTTCAACCTTCTTAGGTTGATTAAAATCAACCTTCCTGGGTTGATAAAAACATTGGGTTAACTAAAGTTACTCCATGCCACTCAAGACGTATTTTCGATTCTGCGGCTTTATATGTGACATTGTTACCAGTGGTATTGTTGCTTTGCGTCATGGTAGCGCAGTACTGAAAGTGACAGTTTACTTTTCAACACACAGTGCGTTTATTGCTGCGGTTTACATACGCTGATCTTTCTGACCAGTTTTACAGCACTGTGTTGCCTTGAGCGCTGCGAAGGTCTTCGAGTGGCATGTTGGCACTACATGAAATACGTATCACATGGACGTTTCATGGAACATAAATATTGACAGGACCTCAAACGCGATGCCCTGGCATACAATGTGTTGAAAACAGCACTGGTGTCTGCAAAAACGTGACACTTTAAACACATTCCTATGGTACCCTCTGAATGCAAAGTGCCAGGTTTCATGTATGTACTACTATGAATTATGCTACCCATGACAGAATCCCGGCTTTCTTTCCCCATAACGAGTCTGCTTTTCGGTTGATTTGTTGGGTAACATATAAAATGTTATACCTCTGGTCTAGGTACTAATCTGCTGAATTAGTTGCTGCTGCCGAGGTTGAAAAATTACCACAAATGAAGTAATGATATTGTTTTCCCTGAAATTGTAAATATATGTACTATCAAAAACAGATGTGTGCAGTCTACTGTCACAATTACATGTTCATCCCTATTGCATGCTGGAGTATGCCAGCTGAGCTCACGACACACACAACATACTATTCTGTGTACACAGCTCATATTTGGCGCTCTTTCGTTGCACTTTACGTTCACTAAGTAGCTCTCCGCGACTACTTCTTGGAGCTTGGTCCATGATGTATCAAAATACCTAAAATGGGTTCCTCTTGGGAACTCAAACGTTTTAATCACGCCATTGCGAGTAACATTGTTACAAATTACGCCATCTCTTGGGCCAGAAAGTAACAGTTTTTATTGTGAAAATGCAAGGCAGCATAGGATATGGAAGCGCATTTTAGTGCCCCATTAGCCTCTGCTGGTCTAACTCCTTTGACCGTAGGTTTTTCTTTGAATAGTATACAAAATCATGACCTGTCTCCAGTCCATGGCTAAAGGTGTAAAATACAGGGAATTTTGCTCAAGAACGTTACTTTATGACAGCGCCTGGTTGACACGTCATGCCTCAAAATCACTTACTCCTGTATAACATATAAGACCTATCATGACGAGCTTTGCTGGCTCAGCGCAGAGCCCAGCGCCTGGTTTTATACATGCAGTGCTGCTCTTCTCCTCACTCTACATACTACTGTTCTCCTCACTCTCCGTCCTTGTGACTCACTCTGCTCTTCTCCTTACTCTCTGTCCTTGTGCCTCATGCTGCTCTTGTCCTCACTAACCTTCCTGGTGCCTCGCGCTGCTCTTTTCCTCACTCTCCTTCCTTCTGCCTCCTGTTGATCTTCCACTCACTCTCCGTCCTTATGCCTCATGCTGCTCTTCTCACCCCTTTCCTTTTGCCTCATGCTGCTCTTCTCCTCACTTTTCTTCTTTGTGATTTACACTGCTCTTCTCCTTATTCTCCTTCCTTCTGCCTCACATTGCTTTTCTCCTCACTCTCCATCCTTGTGCCTCATGCTGCTCTTCACCTCACTCTCCATCCTTATACCTCACTCTGCTCTTCTACTCACTCTCCTTCCTTCTGCCTCACGCTGCTCTTCTCCTCACTCTCCGTCCTTCTGTCCCACGCTGCTCTTCTCACTCTGGCATTGTGCCTCATGCTGCTCTTCTCACACTCCTCTTTTGTGCCTCACTCTGCTCTTCTCTTCACTCTCCTTCCATATGCTGCGATTATCCTCACTCTGTCCTTCTGCCTCATGCTGCTCTTCTCCTCATGATGTCCTTGTGCCTCACGCTGCGCTTCTCCTCAGTCTCCATCCTTCAGCCTCACGCTGTTCTCCTCCTTACTCTCCATCCTTGTGCCTCACGCTGCGCTTCTCCTCACTCTCCGTCCTTGTCCCTCACGCTGTTCTTCTCCTCATTCTCCTTCCTTCAGCCTCACGCTTCTCTTCTCCTCACTCTCCTTTTCTGGTGCCTTAAGCTGTTCTTCTCACTCTCCGTCCTTGTGCCTCATGCTGCTCTTCTCACTCTCCGTCCTTGTGCCTCACGCTGCTCTTCTCATTCCTTGTGCCTCACGCTTCTCTTCTCCTCCCTCTCCGTCCTTGTGCCTCGTGCTGCTCTTCACCTCAATATCCTTCCTGATGCTCCACAAATAACTATAATCTAAATCAAAATATTCCACTACACACCACATAAATACACTCCATAACACATGGGTACAAAACATTGCCATTTACAATGCCAAAAGCTCAAAATCAAACAAATGCGAGACCTATTGCATTTCCAATGCTTATTTACACCAGGTCCCTGATGAAGTCAAAAAAGCTTATGCATCTGAATGAACTCTTGCTTTCACCCCTGCTCTTTATCTTAACCATACTGGTTGGGATAAGGAATTCCCTCATCATGTTATTCCTGTGTGTTCTACACCTCTGGTACAACCACAGTATTCTATTAAACGGATGCTAAAGCGTCATCAAAGAAATTCTTTCCCAACTGGAGTACAAGAGAGTAATTGAACCCGGTCTCTCTCAAATGAATAATTCTCTTTTTCCTGTTCTGAAACCAGATCATTCATATCATATTGTCTTATATTACAAACATTTGAATAGTCATACACACAAATCTGCAGTGCAAAACACACATAGTACGGTTCTTATTAATAGCTTAGTCCGTAAAAAATACAAAACCACTTTTGGATATTTCCAATGCTTTTTTCAAACTCAATTTGGCTTCTGAGAGTCATGACTGGTCCGCCTTTATCTCACTGGGATTTCAAGTGCGCTATGCTTGACTTCCTATGGGCTATAAGAATATCCCCGAAGTTTTTGGAGCATGAACTGTATTGCTACTTTGTGAAATTGACCACGATATTCTGTCCTACGTGCCTGACGTATGATGAATTAAATGCCCATTTGGTGAGAGTGGATCGCATAATATTGGGATTTGCTTAACGTGGCTACAAGTTGGACTTCAAAAAATCAAACATAGCTTTTTTGAGTGTCCTTTTCTTGGGATATGAACTTACCAATGAGGGTAAAAGTATTGCCCCTCACTTTCTTGAGAAATGTGCAAATTGCAACATCCCCACTAAAAAAGTTACATTCCATGCTGGGATTTTTTAATTTTGGCAGAACATATATACCTGATTATGCACACTATATTAAACCACTTTATGCCCTGATTTTTAGGTTGAGCCTAGTGCAGCTCCCATGCGCTGCTCCATGGGTAGGTTTCTTGTAAGCACTCCAAACTTCCCAGAGACTTGAGTTTGAGTTTAAAATTACTTATACAGCGCACATACACCAGCGGTTTCTTGGCGCTACAACTGATAAGATCCGAGAGTAAAAAACAAGGGAAGCTAATGAGAATTTAGTCGAAGGCCTTAGTGAATAGGTGAGCCTTAAGGTGTTTGCGAAATTGTGGGTACAAGGTGAGGGAACGGAGTTCAAGGGGGAGGGAATTCCACAAAATCGGGGCAAGGGTGGCAAATTTCGAACCTCCCCACTTCTTTCTCCGATAACGAGGGACAGTGAGGAGGGACTGAGAGGAAGAACGTAGTTCCCGGGTGGGAACGTAGGGGGTGATCTCAGAAGAGATAAATGCGGGTGCCAAGCCCTGTCGAGCCAAAAAGGTGATGGAGGCGAGTTTGAATTGGACCCGAGCTCGCACAGGAAGCCAGTGTAAAGATTTCAAGAGGGGGGAGGAATGGTGAAATTTCGGAAGATTGAAGACCAGGCGGGCCGCCTGGTTTTGTATCTGCTGCAAACGCCGTAAACTATATGCAGGGATACCTGCATATAGGGCGTTGCCGTAATCCAGGCGGGACACCACCATGGCCAAGATGATAAGTTTGAGAGCAGAAAAAGTAAAAAAACGGGACACCCTGCGAATAGAGCGCAGTGAGAGAAAAGAAGAAGATACCACGGAGCTGACCTGAGAATGGAGGGTAAGTTGAGAATTAAGTTGTATGCCAAGAGTTTTAACAGAGGTAGTGGGTACGGGAGAGGGGCCCAGAAGAGAGAGGACCAGGGGCTGGATGAACCACCCGTCATCACCAGCTCGGTCTTATCGGGGTTGAGTTTCAAATGATTGTGGTTCATCCAGTCCCGGATGTGAAGCATAATAGTTTGGAAATTGAGAAGAGAAGAAGGGGAAGAGGACAGATTGAAAACAAGCTGGAGGTCATCCGCATAATTAAATACGGCGACCTCCATTTGTTGAAGAGAGAAAATAAGAGGGGCAACATAAAGATTAAACAGGAGGGGGGAAAGGGAGGAACCCTAGGGGACCCCACACTGAACTTTCCGGACGTCCGCTGTGAAATCACCCAGGCGAACGGCCTGGGTGCGGTCACTCAGGAAGGAGGATAACCAAACCAGAGCAGTGCCCCCGATCCCCGCCGCCTCGACACGGGAAAGTAAGATGGTATGATCCACCGTGTCAAAGGCGGCTGAGAGGTCGAGAAGCACAAGGGCCTGGCGCTGGTTGGTATCCATACCCTCCCTGAGGTTGTCCAAGACCGAAATGACAACGGACTCCGTAGAGTGTGCGGGGCGAAAACCAGCCTGGCGAGGAGCAAGAGCTCCGTGCATCTCCACAAAGGAGCTCAGAGCGCAGGTGACAAAGCGCTCGAGCACCTTTGCCAAGAATGGCAAAAGGGAGATGGGGCGGAAATTGGCAGGGACAGAGGGGTCTGCCCCTGGTTTTTTAAGAATTGGCACAATAACCGCTGACTTCAAGGGGTTGGGTACTACACCTTGGGCCAGGGAGCTGTTGAGAAGATGAAGGGGGGGATCTGGGCAGGTAACAAAAATATGACGAAGGATATGAGCCGGACAGGGGTCAAGTGGAGAGCCAGATTTGACCAAGGGTACTATGGAGGTAAAAACTTCCTTAGATATGGGAGGGAAAATAGTGAATTTTCCCTTGGGAGAGGGGCGTTGGGGGTCAACAAAGGGGGGAGAAGGGGGCGGGATGTTGGCTTTAATGGTAATGATTTTGTGGATAAAATAGTTATTGAGGGATTGGCAGAGTTCTTCGGACGGGGCGGGCTTAAGGGTTGTTCTGTCGAGCGCCAGGTTCTGAACAATCGTAAATATCTCCTTAGACTGGTTGGTAGCGGCAAGGATTTTAGAGGAGAAGTAGGTGGTTTTGGCCTCCAAGATTTTTTTTTTATACTGGGTAAGGATGTTGGTATACTCCAGTCGTAGAATGGGGCAATAACTTCTCCTCCAAGCCCGCTCCGCGCGGCGTACTGTGAGTTTGGTGGCCTTAAGCTCTACATTGAACCACCGATTGGCATCCTTGTCGCGCTTGGAGGTAATGCATTTAAGCGGGGCAGCAGAATCACTACCAGCGGAAAGCCACTGATCTATAGCCTCGACCTGGGAAAGGGTGGAAAGACCCTGCAGGGAAGGAAGGGAAGTGGTAAGAAGGGTAGAAAGTTCTTCCAGGTTGGCTCGGCCCCAAGCTCGGACCCAGATGTTCTTGGGGCGACAGGGCTTGGCTGGGGGGTGAGTGGGCAGAGAGAATGAAATCAAATGGTGATCGGACCATGTGCAAGGCGAAATAGAAAGGGATTCCACGGGACAATTCAGGGACCAGATCTGGTCAAGTATATGACCTTTGATGTGGGTGGGGGAGTGAACAAAGGAAGTGAAATTGAGGGATTGAAGGGTTTCAGAAAATTCCTTTGAAGATGAGCATTCAGCTGGGTCGGAGGGCCAAAAATTAAAATCACCAAGGAGTAAAATAGAGGAATTATTGACTGTAATGGTAGCCAGGACTTCCAAGAAATCAGAAAGAAACTGTAGGGGAGATTGAGGAGGGCGATGGGTAAGAAAACAGGTCAAAGGGGGAGAGGTAGTGGTGGTGCGGACAACCAGGTATTCAGTGGTTGCAATGTCAGGCAATAACAAAGTTTGAAAAGGGAGATCGGTGCGTGCGATGACCGCCACGCCGCCCCCAGCTCTGCCAGAAGGGCGATCTGCCCGAAGGGCATAATAAGTAGCCGGTAAGGTGGCCAATAGGGCGGGGAGGGAGTCATCGCCGAACCAGGTCTCCGTTAAAAAAAGAAGATCAGGGGTATGAAGGTCCAGCAGGACCGAGAGTTCGTGCGTATGAGCAACAGCGGACCGAGTGTTAAGATAGAAAACTGTTAAAGGTTTGGAGGTTGTAGGGTGAGTGGTGCATGGGGGTGAGAGAGAAGGGCCAACCGCAGGAAAGGGGACGTGCAGGGGAACCTCATGGGATAGACCAAGAGAGGAAATGTGAGAACAAATGGAAGCTGCGATGGGCCAGGGTCCCTGGAGGTGACGAAGTTGAGCCGGGGTATAAGTGATAAGCGGGGCAGAGTAACGCGCCCCTAGCCCCGGTCGGCCGCGGACGGGCGCAGACGGGCTTAACTTAGGCGCAACTTCGGCGCGCCTTCGTCGCGCCCGCTGCGCCGTCTGTGAGGGGAAGTTGTAATATAGGGACACATGGGAAGGGGACTAAAGGGGGGCGTGGCAGGGGGTGGAGGGACAGAGGAGCAGCCCCGCCAACCACAGAGCAGCCCGAGATGGTGGGCACGCCCGTCTCCGCCCTCGTGACCTGCCCGTCACAGGGTGAGGGAACGAGCAGCGTGGGGCGCTCTGACGGCGGCCGGCAGGGGAGTCAGGAGGCGTCAGGGGGTGCGCGATGTCCAGAGCGCAGCCCCTGCAAGATAAAGGCAAGGTAGGTTTTAAAAAGTCTCGTGGTTTTAAAAGTAGAGTTGCGCAGCGCCTCAGCAGCGTTGTAGCTCCCTCGGGGGATCTAGTCAGTATCAGGGCCTGAACTCGCCCAGCTGAGATAGATTGCCAGGGGGGGAGGGACAGAGGAGCAGCCCCGCCAACCACAGAGCAGCCCGAGATGGTGGGCACGCCCGTCTCTGCCCTCGTGACCTACCCGTCACAGGGTGAGGGAACGAGCAGCGTGGGGCGCTCTGACGGCGGCCGGCAGGGAAGTCAGGAGGCGTCAGGGGGTGCGCGATGTCCAGAGCGCAGCCCCTGCAAGATAAAGGCAAGGTAGGTTTTAAAAAGTCTCGTGGTTTTAAAAGTAGAGTTGCGCCGCGCCTCAGCAGCGTTGTAGCTCCCTCGGGGGATCTAGTCAGTATCAGGGCCTGAACTCGCCCAGCTGAGATAGATTGCCAGGGGGGGAGGGACAGAGGAGCAGCCCCGCCAACCACAGAGCAGCCCGAGATGGTGGGCCACGCCCGTCTCCGCCCTCGTGACCTGTCCGTCACAGGGTGAGGGAACGAGCAGCGTGGGGCGCTCTGACGGCGGCCGGCAGGGAAGTCAGGAGGCGTCAGGGGGTGCGCGATGTCCAGAGCGCAGCCCCTGCAAGATAAAGGCAAGGTAGGTTTTAAAAAGTCTCGTGGATTTAAAAGTAGAGTTGCGCCGCGCCTCAGCAGCGTTGTAGCTCCCTCGGGGGATCTAGTCAGTATCAGGGCCTGAACTCGCCCAGCTGAGATAGATTGCCAGGGGGGGAGGGACAGAGGAGCAGCCCCGCCAACCACAGAGCAGCCCGAGATGGTGGGCACGCCCGTCTCCGCCCTCGTGACCTGCCCGTCACAGGGTGAGGGAACGATCAGCGTGGGGCGCTCTGACGGCAGCCGGCAGGGAAGTCAGGAGGCGTCAGGGGGTGCGCGATGTCCAGAGCGCAGCCCCTGCAAGATAAAGGCAAGGTAGGTTTTAAAAAGTCTCGTGGTTTTAAAAGTAGAGTTGCGCCGCGCCTCAGCAGCGTTGTAGCTCCCTCTGGGGATCTAGTCAGTATCTTCTCTGTGTGGATCGGACTCCTCCCACACATTCCATTGGCCTTTGCGCGTGGCTTTCAATAATGAAAGCACGCAAATGGCTAAAGACGGGTGCATGTCCCGCCTTTCCTCTAAACGTTCACTCCCATGGTATTTGGGGCTCAGGAGCGAGCAGCAGCGCGCAGGCTGGCAGCTGGTCGTGGATCAAGTTACTAATTTAACATAGCACGGTCGCTTTTACTTTTGCGGCCGCGCCTTCCTTTCCCGCCTCCCTTACCACCCTCCTCTTCGCTCCACACACCTCAAGCAGCCCCTCTTGTGTTTTGCAGCGCGTGCTTGAGGTGTCCCCCCTCCCCCTCACCGGGCACATTGCGGTTCTGTATTTCGAGTCTGAATGTTCACTTTGTCGAGTGATAAAATGTTCTCGTTTTCTAGCGCTGGGGACTTCTACTCTGTCTCATACTGTCAAGTGTTCCCTTGGTCATGGTGTCCTGGAAGGAAAGGGTGTGGCTGAAGCTAAACAAGACACGAGCTGCATAGTTTATCGCCCCACTTTTCGCATAATTTAGAAAGCCTCTCATCCTATAGCTGTATTTGTTTTCCATTTAAAGGCAAAGTATGCACACACTAGGCAAAATTATATTCCTTTGTGATTTTTGTACAAGGCCACCAGATGGCCACTTCATCAAGTACATACATGACACTCAATTTTTAGGTTTTTTTATGCACTCCAATATTTTCATTTGTGTTAATTGGAACAATTGAGTACATTCGGACTTCAACTCCCAGAGCACACTATGCCCTCCGTGACATGAGGCCCCTGCTAGTGTTATGCATGTGGCACTGAAGTCTGTTTGGCCCTTTGGTGTTCCGTGAACCAGGCCCTCTCGCCTGTGACTACCATATGACAGAAACCTTATCAGCATAGTCATTTACCTCATGTCGCTCCGCACTGTGATCCTTGAGTGCCCACTCTCACATAAATACATGCTGGGCAGCTTTATCCGAATGCAAAGTGACGTTGTATTGAGCCTTGATAGCATTGGCATGTCTAACCTCAAGGAAACACTTACCTACAAAAAAATATTACTGAAATACTTTGTTTAGGCAGAGGTCGGGCAGCTGCCACCTACCCGTTGCTTGCACGTGCGATATATCTTTTTCACTTGCACAGACGGAAGATGCTATTTTTACAGATATGGATAACAGACAGCCCCAAGAGCTTAAGGGGATTTGATAGTGTTGACATAATAACTATTCATTGGCTTTATGCAAAGTTTCTTAAGAAGGTGCTGGCAGAATCTTCGGACTCACTGGTGAGGCCTGCATACAGAATTATATTTCAGTCGCTCGGCTGTGGAAATCGAAATACCTCTAGTTTTCTATATTTTTCTTTCCGGCACTTCCCTTGACAATCCCTTTCTTTGTCTCACCTCCCTCGTCACTTCTTCTCTACATGTGTATTATAAGGTCCCAAAGGCGAGACCTATTGGCTATGCCAATGCTTGCTCCACTTCCTGCTTGGTATCGGAACATACTGAAACACTTGGATCTTAACAATTTGTCTTACTTGAAAGATGCCACTTCCATACACGTGTCAATACCAGAAACTTTATCTGTGTTTTACCGGGTACAACTGGATTTACATGTCACCTTTAACGAAAGTGAAACTGTGCCCATAGCATATAAATCGCATTTATATTTACCTGCAAAAATGGGTTTTGCTTCTACTGAAAAATATTGACTGCTGTACAGATGGCCATCTTTAAAGAACGCCCACTTGCACAGGAAAAACACATTATTGTGGTTTCTCCAGTGCCAGCCTTAGAGGCTGTCATCAAAGCTAACTTTCCTAATGCAAAATCCCTCCATCCTCGTTGGATACAATGTGCTTTGTCCTTAACAGCCATAGATGTAGGCTTAGTCTTTGACCCTTTCTTGCAAACACAAGACTTTTTGCAATATGAGCATGTTTATCCTTTTCGTTACCTTCTTCAGTTCTGCCTCTTGATCATTATAAATATATTGTTTATACTGATGATTCAGCACAACCTGCTATAGATTCTAAACAGCAGTATTCTGCTGCATGCGGCATCGTTATTGATACTATGTTGAATGGCATTTTTCACCCCCAAACAACTCGCACAGTCTCTAGGCGTCTGTACTGCGCAGTTGACTGAACTGAATGCTTTACTTCTTGCGCTTGAAAATTTGGATCCTGATTTCCCCACACTTGGTGTGTGATCTGTATTTTTGTGTACAATTTTTTGATCATTTACATTTTTGGCAACAACACAGATTCTGAGTTTACAAGGGTAGCACAATCGAGCACAAACTGCCTGGATTAAAGTGGGAGACTTTATTGGTAGGTTGCCACAAACTCATGTTATATATACACATTGAGTCATCAACGTGTGGGAGCACATGCTGTAGGGAGTTTTCTGGCTGATTAAGCAGCCAAATCTGCAGTAGCCACAGCTATAACTGCAGCGCTATCCTTCTCTAAAACTTGTATTGACAATATCTTGGCTGCTGTAAATACCTTCAAGAACAGCATCCCTTTACCGAAGGGCTTTCCTTCTAAATATTCTGATCATTTAAATGACCAGAATTTTCGTTTTGTCACTATTCCAGGTGTTGGTGATCGTGTAATACCCAACTCAGACTGCAGACATAATCTGCTGAAGCCGTACATGAAGGTGTAGCTTCCGCTCACGTGTGAGTTACAGCGACTATTTCGCTTTTACAGGGACGTCATTGGTGTGTCAAGGTTTATATCAACAAACTTGAAAGTATATTCTCTGTTGTGGCATCTGACAACAGATTAAAAGTTCCACCGTGTCTCGACCTCCACTTGTACATCGTTTTATTTTAAACAAGCCGTTTGGCTGTATTTACTTAGATCATTGTAGTTCGCTGATTTCAAATACTTTTCTTGGTTGCAGTTGATTCTTGCTCTAAATTCCTCTAGGTTTGGCAACAGTGCTTGGCTGAAGCTCACACTGTTATTAAAGACTTGCAAGTATTCATCTGGACTTATGCCTGCTGTGCCTTCCACTCAGACCAGAGTCCGGCTTTCGTTTCTAAGGTGTACCGTGATTGGATGAAGTCCATTTAGGCCAGAGGACAATTCTGTCGTGTAAAGAATGAACCGTGACTTAAAGCAGTCCTTAACGGCAAGGGTATTCGGTACATGGGCGTGGTTGGTTGAACCATCTCTAAGGGTTCAACGAGCATTAAATACCCTCCCCAAAAGATATCTGGTTGGGCGGACCCTGTATGAAATGCTTTTTGACAGCAAGATATATGTTACAGACCTTGCCGATCTAGACATTATGACGGCTGCTGCATCCTCGGACGCTGATAACCATTGTGCTGTCTTGCAGGATATACAAAAGATCTGTGACAGTCATGCAAATACTTGCCTGTGTCTCCCTCTTCGAGTACTGAAAATCAGTTTCCGGTCTCCGGTTGGTTTCTGAAAGTTGGGTATCTCGTTTGAGAAAAGGTGGCGATCACAAAGGAATTCAGCCCTATGTACTGTGCTCCTGTTCTAGTTCTTGGTATACAAGGTACCA
The DNA here is from genome assembly GCF_964261635.1 of Lissotriton helveticus. Lineage (NCBI taxonomy): Eukaryota > Metazoa > Chordata > Amphibia > Caudata > Salamandridae > Lissotriton > Lissotriton helveticus. The sequence goes on from NC_136065.1 coordinate 1,769,956,343, forward strand.
GAACTGTGATTTTGCCACCACTTCCAGGATACAAAGACAAACAATTTGCCTCCATTGAACATGTCCAACTACACCATGTGGCCTATTCTCCATAGTATGCCACAACGTGTGCATACCCTTCCACTAGACTTTCCTTTACAGCCTGTAAGCATCACCGATGCGGATTCTCCCTAGCTGGGGAGGGGGGTAGGCTGAGACCTCCGTCGACAATTTAAGCAACAATACGGGGTTTCTATTATCAGGTCTTCTACAATTAATGTCATTGATAGGATCCACCATTGGCAAAACCTTCTAAATTGGATTTTTCTGAGTCCTACTGCTGAGTCACAGCTTCCTGTTTTCTAGCGCAGTACCTCCGGATACTATAAGGATCAAGATGATTTTTCCTTTGACAGTTTTTCTGTTTTACACCTGCTTTCATCACGGATTTGTGTTCCTATTTCATGGTTAAAACACACTTATCTAGCCCCGCCTTGGATCTATGTCTAAGTCATTCTTGCCTTGGTTTTTCTGTTAATGTGGATTGGATTTGTGATTAATTTTCTGGCTGATCAATGGCTATTACCTCCCGGAATGTCCTGTTACAGACCAGGTTGACTGGGTGTTGGCCCCCTATTCTTCATTGCATAAATTGAAAAGAGACTTGACCCTTGTCAACATTTCAGTCATTCCAGTGACTGATTGAATCATCTGGGAAAAGGTTCCTCTCAACATATTTGGCCCTACGGAGATCCTGCAGATACCATATGTGCTCAAAGTTTCTGTATGTGATATGATAGTACTGGGGTTACATTCGGATTATTTGGATGTTGACACTGCAAATTCTATGCTTTCTGAATGAGAGTATTATACTGTTTTTAATCCAAAGGTCTATATCAATTCTGCTAACTATGACGATATTTTCTATTCTCATCATCAATATGGACATCATTTTCTGCACAGCCAGAGGACAGTGTCCTCATTTCAATTATACAAAATAGGAACATTGTCCAACTCCTCCTCCTCATGGGAGTTCCAAAAAACAAAAAGGCAAGTTTACGTATTTTACAGGATATGACACTTCAGAACCCATGTCATATTATTTTAAGTTAGTTCCAATCCCACCCAAAAAAAATATGCTTACTCAGACTAAGCTCATTTATACAGCTTTGTTTGTCAACAAGTTAGCCCTTGAAGGCTATAATTACTGGAAAGACACTTCATTTGAAATCGATTTGGGGTACGAAGTCTTGGGAGGTTCAGGGCATGAGACCTATTTTACGCCTGTCTAGCTCCACACAAAGGCATATAGTAGAAGGGGAACAATTGCCAAGCTACTCACCACTTAGGAACGATTGCTCTTAGAGCCAATGACAGAGGGGGGCCACCTCACGTACGGGAAATTGATGAATAATTCCCCTGACCCACCAGGACCACTGAGGGAGGCTGATGTGGGATTACTGGAGGATGACTGGGCTGAGGCGATACCTTGGAATCCTTTATAAGACCTCCCATCCGTGTCATACCACTCAACTTTCCAGGCCTTCCGACCTTTTTCAAGCCCTCCACTTTCTTATAAAATCTCCCGATGACGCTCCTTTTGTGGGTATCCTGGTGTATAGACCGCCTGGGCCTAGGGCTGATTTTAGTCAGTCCCTTCTTAATATTCTAGAGCCTTATTTCGGATCGGCTAATCTCACAGTGCTGGGTGACTTGAACTTTCACTTGGATAACTCTGACTCTAAAGATTCCCTAGCCCTTCTAGACTCACTATCTGCCTGTGATCTTGTGCAATTGGTCAAACAGCCTACTCATCAGGCGGGCCACATACTGGATGCGGTATTTTCTAATGATGATAGGCTTAAAATAGACGATCCCATCCCATTGGCCTGGTCCGATCACTTTGCCGTTCCTTTGGAGCTTCGGGTCGCTTCAAGGCCGGCAAAGTCTGGTGTTTCCAGTCGAATCAAATTTAGGAGGAATCTCAGGAAAATCACGAGTGCCTCGTTGGCCCCTTTGATGCAAAATTATAATGCTGATCTTTGAGGATGTCAACCTGGCTGCCTCTGATTTGTCTAAAGCCATCAGCGCAGCAGTAGATGAGCTGGCTCCTATGTCTTCTTGCTATTCTGCGAGGAAGAAACCCTCAGCACCCTGGTTCTCGGAGTCTCTTAGACACATGAGACAGGGGTGCAGGAAGCAAGAAAGGGTTTGGGGGATGAGTTGGAACATGAAGGAGAGGGATAAACACAAGAAACTCCTTAAGGAGTATAAGTTGGAGATCATTAAAGTGAAGCAAGAGTACTTTGCTAATCTGACATTGGCTCTTTCCTCTCCTAGGGATCTTTTTAAAATAGTGGACTCGCTTTGTACATTACAGATGCCGGATCCTGTAGTTAGTACCCAGGAATTCTGTGATAAAGTCGCAGGATTCTTCCATTCGAAGATCGCTGACATCTATTCGAATCTTGAATTACAAAGATTAGTCACCCCTCCTCCGCCCATTCTCCCTTCACTGCCCTCGAAGGAGGCATTTTCTACCACCGCTAGGACCCTGTCCGAGTTTCCGCCTCTATCTTATCAGGAGCTTGACCTGCTCTTAAATAAGATAAGATCGGGGTCCCCACTGGACCCATGTCCTCTTAAAGTTCTGAAGGAGTGTAGAGACCCCCTATTGCCCCTATTGTTGGACGTCATGAATAGGGCTATGAGAGAGGGCACTTTTCCTTCTCAATGGAAGAGGGCGGTGGTCAGACCATTGTTAAAGAAGCCAACTCTAGATCCCGAGGTGCTTAAGAATCACCGCCCAATTTCTTTGCTTCCAGCCCCAGCAAAGATGATGGAACTTACCTAAATCAACATCTGGCGGCTTTTCTTGACTCCTCGGATCTATTAGATCAATCTCAACATGGTTTCAGGAGGCATCACAGTACTGAGTCAGCCCTCACGGTTGTTTTGAATAGCATCCGTATGGAGGTAGACCAGGGACATACCACCGTCCTGGTCCTTTTAGACCTGACAGCCGCCTTTGATACCCTATCCCCTTCGGTTTTAACATCTCGCCTGGGGGAGATAGGGGTGGAAGGGGCGGCTCTGAGTCTGTTGGGCTCCTTTTTGGACCAGAGGGAACAGAGGGTCAAGCTGGGCGAGTTTCTATCTCCATCCCTTCCGGTGCAATGCGGGGTCCCACAGGGGTCGGCATTAAGTCCGACCCTGTTTAACATCTATGTGACCCCGCTTGCCAGGCTGGTTAGATCTTTTGGGCTGGAGGTAGTCTCTTATGCTGATGACACACAGATCTTGGTTTCCCTTTCCCATCTGGGTAACTCTTCACCGTTCAACTTTAGGAACTGCATGGAAGCAGTGTCCCAGTGGATGATCTACAATTCACTAAAGTTGAATGGTGAGAAGACTGAGATCTTGGTGTTCGGCACAAATAATATCTGGTCACCTGAATGGTGGCCACCCTCGCTTGGGGACCTGTCCTATTCCTACGGAGTCGGCACGGAACCTGGGAGTAATGATTGAGCCCGCCCTCTCTATGACTCTACAAGTCAACAGAACTGTTGCTACCTGCTGGAGTATTATTAAAATACTCCGAAAAATAAAACACTACCTATCTCCTCAGGCGCGGAAGCAAGTGGTGGTAGCACTTGTCGCTTCGCGACTTGATTACTGTAACACTCTATACTCCGGCATGAATAAGCGTTTGACACAGCGTCTTCAGACTTCCCAAAATGCGGCAGCAAAATTCGTGCTGGACGCGCCCAAACTTGCGTCCGCAACGGCAGCCAGGAAAGCCTTACATTGGCTCCCGATTGAATCGAGGATTATTTTTAAAACACTTTGCCTGACCTATAGTGAACTCTCTGGTAAGAGGGCAGGGGGCGTTAAGAAACTGCTGCTTCCCTATGTATCAGGCAGAGACTTACGCTCCTCTTCAAAGAATTTGCTGGCTGTACCTCGCTTCCGCAGGAATAAATGGGGTGGAGGGCTTTTTCCTCAATTGCCCCTATGCTTTGGAATATCCTTCCTGGTGAAATTAAATCTCAGTCTTCCGTTCTGCTTTTTCGGAAAGCACTGAAAACATGGTTGTTTGGAAGGGCGTATCTGTAGTTACTGTCTTCTTTTGTTCTTATGGTTTCTGGTAGGCGCCTTGATGCCTTCGGGCTTGGTAGCGCGATACAAGACTCTTTTCATTTCATTTCAGAGTCCCTGTGAAATAGCCATATGTGTACACTTCTGAGTAATACAGTTAAGAATACTGCACAGATCCTATTACTCTTGGACGCTCATTCATCGACTGGGGCATTGTGAATCAGACCTTTGTGCCAGGGGGTGTGGGGTGATTGGATCCTTTTTAGGTCTCATCTAGGCAGTGCTTGCACTATCTCTTCGAGGCATGCTGTATTCAGGTATGGACTTAAAGCTCCGTCCCTTTTCCGCCGATCTTTTCAATTGGTTCCGGGTACTGCCCTTTCTTAATGGTTGCTTTTGATTCATGAAAAGGCTTAGTAATCCCTCCTTAGTACCGGCTTTTATCCTTTTGTAACCTCCCATGAGGACTGGCCCTCTTGTGTTATTACTCTGTATGTTTTATTTACAGTCTGTGCGCACTATTTTCAAATGATTTCCTCTGATTGCACGTACAACATGCATCCCTGCACCGGCGCCTGCTTTATCACGTTCAGCTGGCTGTCTACTCATCGCCGTCCCACCCCGTGGGTGCCGCGATTTAGGTTTCAGCACTTCACCCGCTTTATTAACAACACAAGCGCCACGCTTAATATTTAAGCAGGATCCTGCTTTTATAACTGTTTTTTGTACATTAGTATCAATGTTTTTTTAAATTTATAATACCGTGCATTTCTGCATGTAATCTTAAACAATGGCGGCCCCGGCCTCGCCCAACTGTATTTCAACATCTTTCTGTGTTTTTCAAGCTCCGTGGCACACCGCTCCTAATCAGTAACAATGGCGGCTGCGCCTTTCATTTTTTCAGGCTATTCCATCGTTGCCTCCACCTGTATTCAAAACAAGCATTTGCAATGCAATAGGTCTCGCATCTGCAAGAGTACAAGCTATTGGCATTGTAAATGACAATGCTTTTTATTGATGTTTTGATAATTAACACATAAATAAAAGGCATTGTTATTTACAATGTCAGTAGCTGAAACTTGTAAATGCGAGACCTATACTAAAATGACATGCAATCGTGCCAGACAAAAATATTTTATGATATATCCCCTAATGTGGTACAATTGCACTTATTTCCCAAGCATATGCAAGATTCTACCTCTGCAACGTGTTTAGGCACAGACTAATTCATCCTGAAGTATGAACGATTCCCGCTGCACTGCTTCTCTAGGGTCAACAAGGGTTAGCACGTGACTTTGACCTCAGAATGATTGACAATGCCATTGTCTTTACTTATAATAGGTGAATACTAGGAGGAACACAAGTACGTACCTGCAGTGAATAATGATGTCTAGCGTGGGCAGGATTTGTTGTTTTGACTTTTTTAATGAACTTCAGCATACCAATAGGTGTGAAAGGCACACTGAGATCAGGCCAGCTGGTTAAGTGGAGTTGTGTTACCAGTCTCAGTGCTTTGCAGCCGTCATGGACCTGTTTCCAACATTAAAACAAGTCCTCTGGCCACATCCTGCTGCCGATGGAGAGTGTTGACACTAGGTCTTCCACAGAAATGTGCCACCGGCGGCACGAGCTTCAGGCGCAGAGGAACGGATAGGACCCTCTGGGGTTTGCACTGTGTGTGCGTGTGAGACTCTTCTGTGCACCCACGACTCTGCGTGATGCTGCCCCAGCAGTTCAGCCTTGCTTCAGTTGTCCTGAGTGTCCCCACAGTGTTACTAGACCCCGTCCCCTGGAAGTGAGCCTCCTCGCCTCTGCCTGGCTAGCCCTCAGAGGAGGATTGTAGGAGGCAACCCAACTCCCGCCCCTCCTGGAACCACAGTCCTTTGTGCATTTGGTCCTTAAAATGTGCGCTATTCACAGCTTGCTGTTGGCGCAGAAGCTTAAGGAGACTAAGGACGTGGAGAAGCGTGCAGATAGTGTACTTCCCACCTCTAAACATGCATGTCTCCAACTGTCCTGTGTCTCCACACCTAACAATGCAAATAAGGCGTAAAAATAAATAAACAGAGCGCAGGGTCACTAGAGCGGGCGCCGCGCTCCGAATTAAAGTAAAATTCAGCATGAACATACAACTAAAAACAAGCTGTTGCTGTTGCCATTGTGCGAATGTGAAAAAAGTGCCCACCGACTAATTGAAGGAGACCGTGTAACGCCGCAAGCGAAAGATTCAGACCGGGTGGGCGGCCCCAAAAGGAGACAGGGCGGTAAGAAGCCTCATTTTCAACCACACGCCAAAGTTTAACAAACTATGACGCCAGCCAATAAGAATGATGAGCGGGGCTTAAACGCCACATTAGAAATCTCCTTGATTACAATATACCTCGCAGAGAGAGCAGCGCATACACACTGCAACGCTAGGTCTGCGAGACCTAAACCTAATAAAAACCATTACCATTTAAAACACCAATAGGTCTAACTTTCAGAAATGCAAGACCTATTGCATTGCGAATGTTTGTTTCGAGTTTTGGGCCTGCCCCAAAATTCTGACATATTGGAGGGAGATCACACGAGTCATGGCCAGTGTTAAGGATTTGGATGTCACGTATTGGGATCGGGAAACTGACCGAAAAGGTGATTTATCAGAGTATCCGAGCAGGTATGGGGCCTGTGGCGGGGGTTGTTCACAGAGGTCAATAGAATTGAATGCAAGTGAAACTAATATGTACTGCATTATGGAATTATGCCTTTCCTGATTGTCCAATTCTCCATATTAACTATTCATATGTAATTCTACCCTGTCAGTATTGATCATGATTTATACAATTGCATTGGTATGCTGAGCACCGGTTTAATAAAAATACTTTTTTTTTTTTAAAGTGAATGCACAAAGCAGATATCTGTCGCTGACCCACACAAGATATCTCTGCGGTGCTTGGGATCCAGGCACAACTCTTTAGTTGTGTGACAAGTGTGCCTTCAGGCACCCATTATAATTATTAACTGGAAGATGAATTGATGTTGCCAAACAAAGAGGTCACCCTCATAACTTGTGTTCTGCTCCAGGTTGCTGGCCTGGTTGCAGTCTCAGGGCCTCCCGGCAAGAATTTGACTCATTGGTCAAAGTCTTTCAGTAAATCCAAGCCTAAGTATCAACACAAGAAGGCCAAGCGGGACTCATTTCCACATGTGAAGTTTAGCGTAAAGGTGCATTAATGTCAAGATAAAGAAGGCACTCCTGAATCCAAACCAATCCTGTGTCTGGACAGGGCTTCAGCTGTGAGTTTCCTTAGCTGCCAGAGACTGTAACAAGTACCGGCCTTCAAGGAGGATAAGCAGTAAATCTTTGGTGTGCTTCTGGCACCCCGTAGGTCCCGTCAGAGCTGACAGGTTCTCCAGGTAAACTTTCCCCATTGGTGTCATTCCACCACAGCTTCTGTGCCCATGGCACCCATTACCAAGCCCTTACTGACTGGCACGGCCTTCTGTCTTAGCACCACGGTCCACGCTGGGTCATTTTATAGCTGCACTGATTCAGACTCCACCAGTGCAGATCAACAGTCTGGTAGCAACGCCGATTTCTTCCCCTGAACAGACGTTGGCCCAATTGAGGCCCATGTTGTGCTATGACATTGCAGAAGCACAACTGGTGGTCACACAGCCAGATTTTAATCCGGTGCCTCTGCCCTGACATTACTACCAGCACGGGATCCACCCTGTTTTTTGCTCCACTTGGACTTAATGAACCTCATTTTTTGTTTGAATATCTATTATTGGTTTTTACTGTACATTCTCAATACATATCATGTTGTTAAACAGGGGAATTCAACCCAACATCCTGTAATCATACGAAGTTATTCAGAAAAGAGCAATAAATTGCCACAGGACATCGTACACGCATCATATCATATAACGCAAGAACATTTTCAAGGACACTGTCTTTGCAAAGATAAATCACATATCCCAAAAGCTATAGGTGCATTCTAAATAAGGAGAATGTTTTGGGAGCTGGGAAAATGCAATAAGGCCCAAGGTGTAACCTGAACAAGTGTAGAAGGTTTGTGTGGTAGAAATGACTGTAGAGAGTGCGCAGCTGCATGGTCATAACAGTTGCACTTCTTGGGTTTTGTGGATATATGACAGAGGGGTATGGTTTCCTAGCTGTGTGTCTCCTTCTGTCCATATTGGAAAATGGATGCAGGACGTAACTTCTCAGGCAGTACCGTTGATGGATGCTGATATGCGTAGAGCAGGATTCGGATAATACGATATTCAAAGCATCTTAACAACTAGAACAATTTTAAAAGAAATGTTGAAACACTAAAGTATAATCAAAAGAAAGGAGAAGGAAAAAACAAAATAGTAACACCAAATCGATACACTCCTTGTGCACCTAAAGTGCGTCATCGGTTCTAGGGAATGGTCAGTGCGGGAGCCGGAAGGTCAGAAAGCTCGCTACAATTAGGATCTCCCTGAAAGGGAAAAGTTAGGTCTCTGCGTCACAAATGCGTCCGGCCCGTGGGGTAGAGTTCCAGTGAGTGAATCAGCAGCGCAGTTACATGTTACAGCTTAGATGTGCTGCATGCAGGTACCAAGCACGGAGCAATCGTGTAGGTATACAGCCCCCTTATCCCGCCCACTTTCCTGGTGGAGCCTGAGGTGGCTATACCTAGTCAATTCTTCTACTAAGACACACCCGGTGGAAAGACTTCAGGGTATCATCCCAGATTTTCGCAATGGGGTACTTTCGCAGTCCCGCAGTTTCCTCTCTAGGAAGGGTTACGCTTTCCGCCCTTGCCCAATTATCGAAAGAGCTGCGCCAATGTACTGCCTGCGGGGGTTCGCTGTGTTTCCAATGTTTAGTGATTAGCCTCTTCGCCGTGATAAGCCCGAGGTCCCAGAATCTAGAAGGGACTTTATTACGTTTCGTTCTCTTGTACAGGCCCAGTATGCATGTCTCGCATGTGTGTCGCAGTTCTTCGCCTACACCTTCCGCCAGTATATCTCTCACAGTGTGCCAGTAAGTCTGTAGTGTGGGACATGACCACAAAATATGGAGGAGATCTGCACCTATAAGTGAGCATCCCGGGCACGCTGACGTTGTGACTTCGAAATACCTATTGATTTTATCAGGCGACAGGTATGCGCGGTGTATTATATAGAATTGGATAAGTTTAAAGCGGGAGTTGCGCGGGATGTTGGTGGCGTCGGCCACCACCGCCACCCATTCCTTATCTGTCCATGCCCTTCCCCTGTCTTCTGCCCATTTGTCTCGCAGGATTTGGGAGGAGCATTGCGTATGGGTCAGGAGAGCCTGCACCAGCCAATGTACCACGTGAGAACCATGTCCTGCAGATATTGCACTAGCAAATTTGTCGGAAATTCCTCCGAAAGGTCGCCCCAGCTCCGCGAAAACGTGTGCAAAAGCATTGTGTGTAGGAGAAACTGCCCAGTTGGAAGGCCCGTGTCCGCTGTTAGTGTCTCAAAAGGAACCAAGGCGCCTTCAGTGTATAGGTCTCCCACTGTGTCCACTCCAGCTTGTGTCCAGCGTTCTAGTGCTGCTTCTGTTACCACGCCTTCGTCTCTGGGTGTACCCAGCAGCGGAAGCACCGGGGCATACGGCGTCACAACACAAGTGAGCTTAAGGGTTCTCACATAGCATTTGCGAGCTACTGCCAGGTGCAATTGCTTCGGGCAAGAAACTTTGGTCAGGGGGTGAAACAGTGTGTGAATTTGTGTGTATGTCCAGACCATGATGTCCGTGGCGATATCACACAGGTTCTTTCCGCCTAGCCATCCGGCTACCCACTGCAGCTGTGCCGCTAGGTAGTACAGCTCCTGATTGGGAACCGCCAGGCCTCCAGCGTCCGGGGGTGCGTAGAGCTTCTTCAGCGCCACGCGTGGCCTCCCAGCGTTCCATATTAGGCCTCTGATTGTGGTTTCTAGCTCTCGAAATATACGAGTCGGGACATATACCGGGATGTTAGCATAATAGTCTAGGTAAAACAATTCTCTTCGTCAGCGTGCCTCGAGCAGTCACATTCAGGGGGAGGGTCTTCCTGGAGGACATCTGCGCTTGCAGGGAGGATATGGCTCGTACTAGGTTGCCTTCTAACACGTCTGGCAGGGTTCTGTAGATATATATTCCGAGATAGCGGAATGTGGTGCTGTACCAAGTGAGTCTCTCGTTGTTGATGCGGATCTCACATTTTTGTGTATCTGTGCTGAAGGAATACACTCCAGACTTGGCCCAGTTGACCTTCAGCCCTGACATTGTCTCAAAGGTTCGGAAGGTATCAGACAGGGCCAACGGCAAGTGGGCCAGGTCCCTGATATAAAAGTAAATCGTCAGCGTATAAAGATACTGTATGTAGGCCATCCGCTAGGGGAATCCCCCACTCCACGCCTTGTGTTCTCAATAGTGCCGCTAGGGGTTCCATCACCAGTGAGAAAAGCAGCAGAGACAGAGGGCATCCCTGCCTGGTGCCTCTTTTAACGTGAATGCTGTCTGATAGCAATTTACCGGAGCGTACTCGTACTGTGGGTTTCTGATATAGCAAGCCCACCATTTGAATATAATCGTCCCCGAGGTCATATTTCCTCAGCACTTCTACCAGGTGGGGCCACTCCACAGAGTCGAAAGCCTTTTCTAGATCAAGTACCAAACACCCGGATCGGGGCCACGCTGCGTGGCATAGCTTTGCACTCTGAACAATCGGATATTATGTGAGGTGTTCCGAGTGGGCACAAAACCATTTTGGTCACTGTGTACAAGGGTGGGTACCAAAGGGGCCAGTCTCTTAGCCAGTGTAGAAGATAGTATCTTGTAATCGGTGTTGAGAAGGGCCAGTGGGCGATATGAGCCTAGTTGTGTGCAGTCTCTGCCAGGCTTAGGGAGGGAAATAAGGTTGGCTTCATTCAACGTGGGGGGGAGGGAAGAATCTGAAATGGCCGCCGCATATACTCTTAGAAGCTCGGGGATCAATAGATCTGAGTAGGCTTTAAAATATTCGGCTGGCAGCCCATCCGGACCTGGGGACTTGCCATTAGAAAGGGAAAAAATGACAGCACGTAATTCGTCAGGTGTAAGTGGGGCTTCTAAATCTTCACGTTGTGTATCATCTAACCTTAGCAGTACTATGTCAGAGAGGTAAGTAGCTATATCAGCAAGAGGGACCCGTAGCCTAGAGCGATTTAATGCCGTGTAATGATGTACAAAAGCTGCATGTATGCTGCGCATATACGACGTCTCCCTGGCTAGTGCGTATTGCCGCTACAGGTGTAGCCGTGTATCTTGGATCAGCCATGCCAGCAATTTTCCCGGTTTATCACTGAGATGGTGAGTGCCGCCGAGTGGGCCTCATAATTAAGATGGCGCAGCCTCTCCAGTAGTCATGTATGTTTTGTGCGTGCCTCTTGCAGTGATTCGCCGCCTCCCTCCACCAATTTGCGCTCCCTGCGGAATAAATCAGCCTCGATGTGTGTCAGTTCTTTATCCAACTGTTTCTGCATACCTGCCTGTGTACCCAGACAGTGACCTCTAATTACAACCTTAAATTCATCCCACTAGATTTGGGGGGTGGATGCAGTGCTGTTGTTCTCTTCAAAATATTGAGCAAGACGTGTGTAGTGAGTTGCGGAAGGGAGCATCAAGTTGCAGGCCAGGCTGAAGTCTCCAAGTGGGTATAGGTGGGCGTGGACGTTCCCATGCTATCTCGAGGACGTGTGGATTGTGATCAGAGTGAGTACGGCCCATATAGTAGGTGTCAGTAACATGTGGGAGCTGCTCACCCGATAGCATATATCTGTCTAACCTGACATGTAGTGCGTGTGCGCGCGCCTGAGTAATAAGAATATATCTTCGTATTTGGGTTACGACTCCTCCAGACATCATGTAGATCCCACTGTGAGGCCCAGTTTGTTAGTGCTTTCATAGCCCCGTGTACAGGAGTGCCAGATAGGGGCGGGAAGGAGCGGTCCAAAGAAATATCGAGTATGCAATTATTAGTCACCCCCCAGCACCCAAGGGACCCCATGGCAAGGCTCTATAGACAACTGCGCAAGGAAACCTCCCTGATCTGTATTAGGGGCATATAATGAAGCCAGGACTACTAATTGACCATCCAGTTTACCCTGAACAATTACAAATCTGCCCTACGGGTCAATGCGGGAATGTGAGATCGCAAAAGGGGTCCCGGGCCTCACCCACAGTAGTGTCCCACGAGCATAGGACGAATACTCAGTAGCATAGAGTTGCCCGCGCCACCTGCGACGCAGTTTCTGCACTTCTGCGCCATTCAGGTGTGTTTCCTGCAAGAGGGCTATATGGATATGGTGCAGTTTGAGATAAGAATGAATTTGGTACCTGCGTGAGGGTGTGTGCATGCCACGTACACATCTTTATCATTGACATTTACAATTCCAGGTTATCCCCCACTCCCACGTCGCCACACCCCCACAGCGAGTAGCCACTCCAGCCCCCCACAGCCTCCCCGCACATAAACACCATAGACACATCAGTAAATACTTGCATAAACTGCGCAAAATGAAAATAAAATGCAATCTAAATAGTGCATTAAACCAAGTTTTAAACCAAGGGAAACACAACAGATGGAGAATGCCACATGGTCGACAGCTAAACATGCCGACGTCCAAACTCTCTAATGAGGTATCGAACGTTTAAGTCCAGGGGGGTTGCTGCGCACGTGGCACAACTATGATATTACAACTGTTGGACAAATAGAGTGAAGGCGTCCCTCCCCAGGCATTCTGGGTCAGTCTTGACTGTTACAAAGTGTTCCAGCTAGAAATGGCACAGCCCGTTATGTGTGTGCTCCAGGGTCAGGATTTCCAGCAGAGGGTCTGGCAATTTCCGCAGTTCCTCACCCAGACAGCGAGGTGCCAGTTCAGTCACGCCCAGGCAGTTTACCGGGGAGCCCCCACCAGGACACCTCCTCCCCAGAAGCCAACCCCCACAGCATTAATACTCACTGCGCCTCGTGAGGATGACAAAGAGTACAATAGGTATCCAGGTCTTGGGTTTTGTCAGTGCCGAGGGTCTGGCCGACACTCGGTCGGGTAGCAATATAGATTCATTTTAGAGCAAATAAACAATTTCAAGTGATGTAGACATCCAATCAATGAATCAGGTCTGCAGTCTGCGGGGTTACGTCCGGCTGCTCCGTGGACATCTGGGACTCGGGCAATCCATAGATGTTTTCATCGTCGCTGGGCAGTTCTCGCGGACTGGCATCCAGGGCGGCATCCGTGCTCGGGGAACCACTAAGTTCCGCCACCATTCGGAGAGCATCTTGTTGTTCACTGTGTATGAGCTCCGCAGGCGGGCCAATTTCTGTCGCTGCTCGTGTCTTGCGGGCTGGTGATGCCCTATTCCTGCGGCGACTTCGGGCCCTCGGAAACGCAGCAAAGATGAAGGGGTCAAAGTTGGTCTGGAGTTCGCGTTCACTCTACCGTCCAGCCAAGCTTCAACTTCCTCCGGATTGGCAAAGAAGTGCGTTTTGTCCTGAGCTACCACCTGCAACCTGGCGGGGAAAAGAAGGGAGTACTTGAGGTCCAGTTGGCGTAGTCGTTGCTTAACTGCTAGGAAGGAGTGCCTCTGACGCTGAACCTGAATCGTGTAGTCTGGAAAGAACATGATTTTGGCATTGTCTATGCAGACGTCCCGGAGCTGTCTAGTTTCTCGCAGTATGGAGTCTCGATCGCGGTAGTTCAATATTCTGAGGAGCATTGGTCGGGGTTATATCCCGTAGGTAGTGGTCTTGTCGGTACACAGTGTGCTCGCTCTACAACAAAGTGAGGTGACAATGCGCCATCCGGTAATAGAGTTTTCAGCCAACTCTCCATATGTTTTGCAGACTCCCTTCACTCCGGCACACCTACAATTCTTACGTTATTTATTCTTGCCCGCCCTTCCGCATCCTCAGCACGATCTTCTAAGAATTCTACCCTGTTGAGAAGGTCTTGCACCTGCTTGTCAGCCTGGGCAACTCGGGGTGTAAGGTCCGCTAAGGTGGTGGTGCGTTCCGCCAGTTTCTTATGATCAGCGCGCAGGTGTGTGAGATCAACAGATACACTGTCTATCTTGGTCTCTAGGGAGGTGCGGGTGAGTTGTATTGATTTCTCCAGTCGCTCCATAGCTGCCAGCATTGTGTCAAGCTTAGCCGTTGTTGGGTCAGGGTCTGTTGCTTTTGTGGACTTCTCCATCCTCCCCTTCAATTGTGCGCTACCAGAGCCAGTTCTCGTCCTGGTGCCCCCAGACATGGGTGGCTCAGAGTGCAGGGAGCCGGCGCCCAACGAAGCAATGTCCAACAAGTTGCAGTTCCACAAAGGGATAACCCTGTCTGGCGCGTCAGACGCAGAGAGCCCCGGCGGTTTGCCACAGACCAGCAGAGCCTCGGTGGGGGGGGGGCCGTCAGTGCCTTCTTCCTGTCCTGCCCAGTACTTCGCACAGTATCGGGCAATGGTCTTTAAATGCTCCTCCACATGTGCCCTTTGCAGGCATCAGTCCCTTCCCAAAGAAGCCGCAGTGCGTGTGTGCAGGGGGGGAGGGCGCCGTTCAGGCTCCACGAGGACAGCGCCTTCACCCCATCTCACCTCGGGTAGCTCCAGCCCCTCGGGATTCCTCTCAGTCGTCAGGCAACAGCTGGGTGGATGATCCGCACTCCCGAGTCGCCGCGGTAATCACCTCTGCGATTTCCTGCAGGCCCTCTGTTGCAAGGCCGCATCTCGGGGCCTCGTCCGTCAACTCAAGCCCCGGCCTCGCGTTGGTGGGCTCGCCGGCTAGATCGCATCAGGAGTGCCCGCTTCGAATTCAAAATCTCCGATGCGGCTGGGAATGCCTGTCGAGTCCCAAAAGCCACCAATCGGCAGCCGTCAGTGTCCCCCGCAGCGCCTGTAATGTGAGCTGGTATCGGATAAAATTTGCGAAGTTATAGCCTGGGGAAACGGAGCTCGGATCGGAGCTCTACTTCAGCACGTCCGTCTCCATTCCGTGCTTAGCCACGCCCCCTTGGACTTAATGAACCTCATGACACTGATTATCAAGAAGAGGGCTGATCCCCCCCCTACCCAATTAAAGATTCATTGTATTGAGACTTACCAAATGCCAGTGGGCTTGTTAAATTTCCAGAAATTATGCTACACTCGCTACCTCGGCCACCAAAGGAAGAAAGTGCTTTGTGTGCAGTGGAAGTTCAGAGGGCATCTGAATCTGCAAAGATTACAACTGTGTATTTTTTGTAGCGCAGCTATACTTAACAGAATTAGTGCCCTCTACAGAGAATGATCAAGTACAATTTCATATGCCAAAAAAAATCTGTAGACTTGTCGAACAGTGTGAAAATATTTGACGGTTAAGTAGACCCAATGTGCCTGAACCTGCGTGCAAAAAGTGAAGGATAGGATGAATGCGAGGCAGTGGCTCTAGTGACTTTACAAGAGTAAATGGATTGAAGCCATGTTAACTTGCCATTTCTCAATCTAATCATAGAGAACCATAATTTCATGAATATTAAAAAGGTGGGTCTTCAGTCCTTTCAGGAATGGCAAGATATCAAGTAATGTCCTTAGTTGTATTGGTAATGAGTTTTCATTGTGTGCAGATGCATCAGAGATGAGCATTGTGAATTGTGTCCAATACAAGAAGCGTAGTAGATGTTTGAATTCTGTAAGTGCCTGCCCACGTGAAGTCGTGTATGGGAGAATGGACCTTTTGGGCAGTCTAAGTATTATAAACATGCATAGATCACTGAGCAGTTTTAGCACTGGCTTTCTAGAGTGTGCAGATGCCTATGATTTTTTAGAAAACCATAAGCAACTCAAAAGTGTTTCAGGCAAAAGCGGATTGCTAGTTAAGGTTGGAGCATGTATAATCACGAACGGCGACTGCACAGCAACACATGGACTGTCCTTACAAGCAATCCGCTTCGGACTAGAAACTTTTTTAAAGTGCTTATGACTTTTGTAAAACGTCTTTAATGATTTTATTAATACATATCAAATACTCAGAGAGGCCATACTGCAGACGATGTATTAATGTTACTTGATTAGTAGTAGTAGAAAAGCTTTATTCGATTTTTGTAAATTAAAAAATCATAAAAGCTACATCAGAGGAAAAATCAACACAAGATGTACACAAAATAACATTACATTTAGTACAGACTACAAAAATAAAAATATTATAAGCATATTAAACTTTTCCTTTTTCTAAAAACACTTTTTAAAAAGCCAACCACAGTGGCCGCACACAGTTCATCATTAAGTATTTGGAGGTACAATAAGGCTGGGCGGCACTGGTACCAAGTTCCATGACTTTTCAAGAGTGGTTTGATCCATCGAACTCTCTCGTTATGATAGAATTTACAAAAGAGAATCACATGGAGGTTTGATTGTTCTGCCCTCCCATCACATGGACATTTGGTGAGCATTTTAGACCAATCATTGTTTTGTGGGAATGACACTAGGCGAAAAAAGATGTTAAATCTGAGCCTAGTGAGTAAGAATCTGTCAAAACCCTTAGTGCACCAATTCAGATAGGGTTCCATGTTAGCCGAGGTGAGCAACAGTTGGTGCCGCACTACCGTTTCCTTATTCAGCTCAGAACCTAGGCGCAAGGATTCTAAATGATGCCAGCAACTATTCTTTAGATCTCTCCTCGAGATCCTGGATAACTCCTCTGGTGAAGTATAAAACTCAGGCTTCCCCAGATCCTGGCAAAACTTTTGGATGTATGACAACCACGCTATGTTATTAGATTTATCAAGAGCCATAACATCGCGGAGAATCTCTCTATTGAGTTCCAAATCTACTCCAGTCCAAACCCTGTGCCAAAGTAACATAGGTTGGATCGCAATCAGGTCACTGATGTGTCGAACCCCCAGCTCAGCATGACAATTGAACACAGATGAACTAGATGGAACGGCTAAAATATACCTTAAAAAAGCATTTTCTACTACTTGTAATTCCCTAGTATCTTGGATGCCCCAAACGCCAGCCCCATAAGTGGCTGTACTAACACATTTGGCCATGTAAATTTTGAGTAAAATTTCAGGGGGTCTTTTACCCATTTTTCGTGAAAAGACCATAAGTGCTGCGGTTGCTTTTTTGAACGACAGGGTCCTACTCCTTATGGCTGAACCCCAGTGTCCCCCACCCTCAAGGACTACTCCTAGGTAAGAGAAAGATTCAGTAGTCTGCACTCTTTCCTTACGTGCAAACAGTTTGCAGGTTTTAAACTTGCCCCTGGCGCACGTCATTGCAAAGGTGTTTTTCACATTTAATAACAGTCCCCTGGATTCCATAAAGTTCATATAAGCGCCCAGGGCTAGCTGCAGACCCCTCTCTGTCCTCGCCATAATGACGGCGTCGTCAGCATATAATAATGACACCACTTGCTTGGAATTAATTCTGGGCGAGTCAATAACTTTGGACACCAGAACATCCTCTAAATCGTTTGTGTATAAATTAAAAAGGAGGGGCGCGAGTACGCACCCTTGCCTTACTCCACGCTTCACGTGAAACGGCTTGGTGCATTCTCCACTGGTTCCATATCTCACCCTTGCCCCAGCATAAAGTTGTCTTAAAAAAGAAATAATGGCCTCTTATACTTTAAGAACCTCCAGCACCTTCCACAGTCGATCATGCTTCACGCAGTCTAATGCGGCACTCAGGTCGACAAATGCCGCATAAAGTTTACCTGCCTTGGCCTGGACGTATTTTCCTCGAAGGGGTGTGAAATTCAAGACCTGTTCCACAGTTCCCATTCCCTTGCGGAAACCGTACTGAACCGGGGATAGCACTGCTGCTTCCTCCACCCAGGAAGATAACCGGTTCAGGACGGCCCTTCCCGTGATTTTCATAAAGGAATCAAGAAGGGAGATAGGGAGAGCCCTTCTTGTTATCGCTCTATCTCCCTTCTTGAAGATGGGAATAATGATGGAATCAGACCAGGTCCTAGGAAACCCCAACTCACAACTAGCGTCCAGGACTCTCTTCCGTATGGGAGACCATAAATCGACTAAGTGTTTAAATAAATCGATAGGAACCCAGTCTATTCCTGGAGCTTTACCTCCCCTACTCTGCTCGATGGCAGCGGACATTTCACCGATTGAGATGTCCAAGTTAACTGGTTGAAAGTTCCGAGCCTCATCCCTATCCGAACCCCCCATATCAACAAGCTTTGGAAACCCCTCCGGGTTATAAACTTCCGAAAAGAAGTCAATCCAGGAAGCTTCATTGATGGCAACCTCCACCCTGGCATTATTTGGCGCATTAACTGCTCGCCAAAATAGGGCACTATCTTTAGATTGTGCGGCGGTAACCAGATTGTTCCAGGCCTCCTGCTTTATGTTGTTCTTACAGTTCTTCCGGGAAAGACGATAGACTTTCCTGCAGTTGGCCACCTCGCCTGGATCCCTAATCTTTTTATGTAGTGCAGCCATGAGATGTGAATGTGCCCTAGAACAGGGGGCATCGAACGAGGAATTGGTCGTCGACCTAGTGGTAGGGTCTTTCCCCTTACGAGACAGGCTATCTCGTATAGTCTGTGTGATAGCATCAAAGGCTGCCAGTGTCTCCTTATGAGAAGATTCTACGTCTAGACACCTGTCGATAGATTCCAAGGATCCCCTAACTATCTTAGCAGACATATCCTCCGGGTCAATCTGGCTCCATTTGATGGCGTAACCATTTTGTCTGGACATATCACAGGATTTCAGCCAAGACAATCTCTCTATCAGTGAACTAGACTTCGCCTGAGGTATATTAATGGCAAAAGAAAGAGGGAGATGGTCGCTAAATCCTACAGGATAGGTGGAATAATCTGCATACCAAGTAGCATGGCTTTCCGAGGCAACGATAAAATCTATAGTGGTGCCGAGCCCTCTTCCCACAAATGTTGCGCCAAATTCTACGCAAGGGGAGCACAGCCTGTTAACAAAGTCTAGATTAAAAGATGCCATCATATCGTTCAAGAATTCACCGCCATCCTGATGGGAAAAGTGTGGGGAAATGACCTCCTCATCTGCCCCAGTGAATCCGGAACCCCCCCTCTCATGAACACACAAATTATAATTAAAATCTCCCCCGCAAACAATAATACAGTCCCTTCCTATCGGGGTAACAATACCATTTATGCCTTTGGTCACAGAGGATACCAATTCAGGGACTAATCGTTTATGCAAGTTGTTGTAAATATTAACCAGGATAATATCGACCTTAGAAGCCAACCGGATTAATAAAATTTGGTGGCATGGTCCTGACTTGACTACTTTGATGTTCACAACGCCCAACAGGTTCGAAATGTAAATGCATAGTCCACCCTTATTCCTCCCACGTTTAGAGGGTACGGCTGCAGCATGAAAGGTTCTAAACCCGTTTAAGTGAACAGGCTCAATTGTCCAAGTTTCTTGAATACACAGGAATCCAAATGGTCCGACGAACTCAACCCAAGAGGAATCCAAAACCTTATCCTTGATCCCTGAAACATTCCAAAATAAGAACTCGATGTTCCCTTGAGCGCTATGTTTAACCTCTTGACCCTAATTACTGCAGTCATCAGGAATCTCATGGATCTGTCTGGAAATGCTAGGTTCAGGGACTTCAAGGATGTCAGGGCTGAGACTACATGGGGTAACTACTGTACTGACTTTTGAAACGTCGAAATTGACAAAGCCTGGACTACAGGTAGAAACTGGACCTAATACATCACATTGCCCAGAAGTAAGAGTGGAACCAGTAACATTAAGCAGCACTGGATCAGTAGCTGGGCTACTGTCACAAATTACTTGGTAAGTAGAAACTGCAGGACAAGCTGTTACGTGCGAACTGCAACTCAGTCAGTCTACACCCTCTAAATCTCGAAAACTTTCATAACGATTATAGAGGGGGAAGTCCAGGGGACAGTTGTTGTACGAGGATGGCTAAAATGCTGGGGCCAAGAATCAAGGTGGAGCGGGTAAGCAGGAAGAGCAGGGTCAGCTAAGTGTGTGTCAAATAAAGGTCTAGGGGCGCAATATTGTCCCTCTAGATGGGAACATTGTCCCCTCGTATAATTATCCTGCAGATACATCAATGGCCTGGTTGTACTAGCCACATTGAAAGCCAGCTGTCTGGGATTAGCCACTGGAGTTGACAGGTTTCTGGGATAAAAGTAAGGCAGTTCTCGAGGGATAAATCGAGCTGCTACTATTGGGGGAGGACCAGTTTAGAATATAACTAACCACCCTTTTATCTTTAAAACTGATTATAACAATATCCCCTGTTATGCCTTTTTGAGTGGACCCCAGCCATACAAGCCGTCGTACCATTAATATTTCTCCATTTAGGTAAGGAGGTAAGGGCCTATTCTGTTTTAGCCAGTAAATGGCCTTGTTTTAAGTTGAACTTGGTCTTCCCTCTTACCAGACTCCAAGACCGGGACACCGGTTAAGACCACCACAAAGGGAGCTGCTTCAGGGGGTAAATTAACTCTGTCTTTTAGGGATACCAGACTCCAAGACCGGGACACCGGTTAAGACCACCACAAAGGGAGCTGCTTCAGGGGGTAAATTAACTCTTTGTCTTTTAGGGATTTGTGATCTGGCAGTAACATCTGCAACCACGGGTTTGGATTGTGAACAAGTAGATGTCGCGCTCCCCGTTAAATCCTTATCTGCCCCATCAGTGTCGCGCCTGGGAGCTACAGTGGCCAGCGACGCGGCACCGATGGGCTGCTTGATAGATTTATCCTTAATCCGTGGAGCAGAGCCCCGAGAGACAGTAGTGACAGTGGGGATAGAGAGTTCCCCACCTGGGCCCTTGTTGCTCAGATGTAAAGCCTTAAATGCCTTCTCTAAATCTCCCAGCTGGACAGCAATCCCCTTAAGTCTCTCTACCAGGGGCATAGTAAATGATCTAATCATTTTTTCCATGCTCCCCAATAGATCGGGAACTTGCTGTTCTGCGGAGAGAATAGAAGTAGGACACTGTGGATTTGTGGCTGGAGAAGGGAGATGACTCTGCTTAGTGCAGGGGGAAGATGCGGCTTTCTTACGAGCTATACCCTGCCCCTTCCTTCTCCTTTTCTTAGGCGGAGGACCGTAACAACGGTTGACTTCCGTGGCTACAGCGGGCATATTAGGTTTAGAAAGTGGCTCGATTGTTGCCAACAAAGAGTCCGTCATAAATGCAACCTCGTCTGAAATGCTAACCAGCGAGGCTGAAAGGTTAATGACGGAGTTGAAAACAACCTGAGATTCTGGGGGGCTAACCCTGTCCTGCAATAAAAGGGGAATGCTAGAATCTAGCAAATGCTCAGAACTCAGTGGGCCAGCAGCTAAGTCTGATGGCAGGGGCAAGCCTGAAAGTGTGGGACCCAGCGAAGACCTTTTGTTCTTGATGTGCTCGATCGAGCGGCGTCTGTTGGCTCGTCGTTCGGATAAGGACCTCCTTAGCGGGAAGCAATGGGATCTACTTTTCCTTACGGAAACATGGTTAGATCAAGATTCCATGCCAGAAATCATTGAAGCCATCCCAGAGGGCTACTGTCTACAAAGATTAGATAGAATAAGAGGGAGAGGGGGGGGCATACCCATAGTGGCTAAACAGGACTACCAATGTCAGCTTGAACGCACGAATATTGAGGGTAGTGAAGCTGGTGCCTTCTCTATTACGATAAATGGCAACTCCACCTTAAAAGGCCTCTTGATTTATCGCCCGCCTGGCCCTTCTACAGCCTTTATTGAGAAGCTAGTGGAGGACGTTACTGAAGCTGCATTAAGTACGGATAAATACCTAGTCCTGGGTGATCTAAACTTACACCTAGACACCCCTACGGACAAGGTAGCAAATGATCTTTGTCTTACAATGGCAAGCTTGCAGTTTGAACAGAAGGTACAACACCCTACCCACAAAATGGGCCACCTCCTTGATCCGGTTTTCGCAAACTGGAACCAAGTGGAAGCTCAGACCCCAGTCCCCATCCCATGGTCTGACCACCATCTTATTCCATTCACCATTGGGACTCAGGGACCTTGTCTGACCGACCCTCCTGCTGACAAACATCCTAGGCGGAGATGGGCGGCGTTCTCCCAAGCTCTATTCAATCAGGCACTAATTGCGAAAGGTCATCCCGGCGGTGTGGGCGTGGAAGATATTAATTCCAACCTAGACCAATGTATCACCGAGGCCCTGGACTTGGTGGCTCCACTTGGTGCGGCCAAAACGGGGGGGGGGTCGAGCTCAGAGATCTGCTCCCTGGTTCAACGAGGACATGCGGGTGGCTAAAGCAGCATGCAAACGGGCCGAAAGGCAATGGAGGATTGCCTATTCCACCCCTGCCAAAGCAGAGTACAAAGACTGCAGGCGTAACTATCATAAGCTGCTACGAAAGGACAAATCACTGTACTTCTGCACTAAGATTGAAGAAGCCGAACAGTCCACCAAGGAACTCTTCTCAATCTACAAATCTATTGCAGTAGGGAAGCCCGCTGTGTGGCCCACGAAACTATGCACCACGGAGGGCTGCGACCGTATTGCAGAGTTCTTTGCTAACAAGGTTATTAACATCTACAACTCCTTTCCTCAGCGGGCAAATAACAGTCTTCCACATGGGGAGGGCACTAAAACCAAAGGAGAACGACAGCTTATCTCCTTTGCCACCCCTCCAACTAAAGACCTAATCCGTATTTGCGGGTCGATAAAATCTGGTTCCCCAAGAGACCCGACGACTCCCAGTCGACTTAAGGGCAGCCTGCAAGTACTCGAACCCTATGTCCGCCACTTACTAGATACCTCCTTCAAATCCCAGAGTGTCCCCAAAGCTTGGAAGCAAGCAATTGTACTCCCCCTACAAAAAAAAGCCAATGTGAATTTTGAAAAATGTGACAACCTCCGCCCCATCTCCCTCCTGCCCTATATGGCTAAAGTGGCGGAAAAAATAGCCAACGTACAACTCATGCAGTTCGTGGAGGAGGCTTAGCTACTCCACGACTCGCAATTTGGCTTCCGTCCCCGTCATTCGACGGAATCGGCACTTCTTGTGGCGGTTGAAGCACTACGACAGGGTGTGGATGAGGGCCAAACTATGGCTTTGATCTTGCTCGATCTAAGCGCAGCATTCGACACTGTAGCACATTCCACCTTGCTACAGTGTCTGAATGAAGGTGGGGTTACAGGCGCTGCGCTTGGCTGGATCGGGTCCTTCCTGTCTGACAGGTGCTTCCAGGTCAGGCTGGGTGAATGCTATTCGAGGGAGATTGAGTTGGGCCAGGGCGTGCCTCAGGGTTCGTCCCTGAGCCCAACCCTATTCAATATCTACGTCTCCCCCCTAGCGGCCATCGTGGAGGGACACGGCCTTCGCCTGGTGTCCTACGCCGACGACACGCAGTTGGTAGTCTCCCTATCGCGTGCGCCCGGTCTTGCAGCGGACATCTTCAGGAACTGCATGCAAGATCTTGCAGCCTGGATGTCCGCAAACTGTTTAAAGTTGAACGGTAGCAAGACTGAGGTGCTCGTGGTGGGGGGTGGGCCCTCTGCTTGGTCGTCGGCGTGGTGGCCACCCTGCCTGGGTGAGGTCCCCGTACCTTGCCAAGAGGCCAGGAACCTTGGCGTGTGGCTGGATAAGGACCTTGCCTTTGGTCCCCAGATCAGCCGGGTGACGGGGGTATGTTTCGGTGTCCTAAGAGCCTTAAGGAAAGTCTTAGATCTGCTTCCCATTTCTGCTTGAAGGACGCTGGTGCACGCCCTGGTCACCTCGCGACTTGATTATGGGAACCTGCTCTATCTGGGGGCCACGAGCAAGGTCATGGGCCGCCTCCAAGTGCTTCAAAATGCCGCGGCGCGGCTGGTGCTCAGGCTCCCCAGGAGGTCACCCTCCAAACCTGCTCTTCAAGCCCTCCATTGGCTTCCTATGGAGAAGAGGGTTGAGTTCAAGGCCCTCTCCACATGCCATCGCATTCTGAGCGGTAAAGCCCCTGAACCGCTTCAGAGTCTGGTGACCCATTACGAGCCCACTCGCAACCTACGGTCCTCTCAGACTGGGCTACTAAGGGTACCCAGAGTAAGGAAGGCGCGTATGGGAGGGAGATCTTTTAGACATCTCGCCCCCAGATGTTGGAATGTCCAACCCCCTGAACTGCGACTTGAACCATCGGAAATCCTGTTCAGGAAAAAGCTTAAAACCCACCTTTTCAGCAGGTAGCCTTCAGTGGGAGGGGGCGACCACTCACTTATCACAGCGCGGGGACACGCCAGTGGCGTCACCAGGTGCTTTACAAATGCCCAATAATAATAATAAAGGTTATGTCCTTATCGGCCATAGAGGCCGTCCTGATGACGAAACCATCCAGCTTCCCTTGTTTAACACTTCCTTTAGCAGGTAAAACAATGGTGGGTGAAGACATCCTCCAATACAAAGCAAAATATAACTATAGAATACAGGCTAAGGGATATGATGTTTACCCTGGATGCAACTGTTGAAAAAATAGGGACAAAACAAAATTAAAACAACTAAATAAGCAGTAAACTGCGGGGACAACGCATTAGAACATTCCAAGTAGGGGTAAACAGCAGGAACAATCAAGGGAGTGAGGGCTGGCCTGTCCTCCTCTGGCCCCACAGGGCCCGCCCTTTGCCCGGGCTTCGCCCCGGGCGCTCCCGCGCAGCGGGAAGTGCTGATTACTTTTGAAGGACAAACCGTTGTCAAAAGAGAGGGGCGGGCCGATGAGCGAGAGCAGCCCAGGTGTATCGGGCTCGGGTTGCCGGGACTCCTGGTAAACCGAGTCCCGGTCCCGATGCTCGCAGCCCTTCAGTCCAAGCCCACACCCGCAGCAGCTTCCAGGTGCCCAGATACAATCCGCAGGCGATGCGGGACCCACGAAGCGGGTTCCGCGAGGTATGAAGTCTGGAATCTGGAGTCTTTCAGAGGTCCGTTAGGGCAGCAGCAAGGCGATTATTCGCATCCCCACTTACTTGATTAAACTATTATCCTTGTAAGAGGAATTTAAGAATGTGTCTTTACGTGGGGGCTACCATTGATTGTACTTTTGATAGCAGAGGCTTTAAATGCCGATTGTTGCTTTGTATTAGGGACAGACCTAATTAGAGAAATGCTGTGTTTGTCAGATCAGAGCATCTTAATTATATATTATAGAATGATGAAATCCTCACAAAACTTGATTTTAAAAAATGGTCTGCTTAGTGAGTAACTTACAGTTATGCACATTATTCAGTGCAGAACTGTATGTAAGGCTTCTTCATGTGCAATATTTGGAACCCCCAAAAAGGAGTTCGAGCGAGTTCCAAATATTCTTCCGACGATTATTGGGTTTTTAGGGTGAAAGGTCTTTGTTAAAATAGATTTTTACAAATGAACATGATTGACAAGATACGGGGCAGTGGCCGTGTTTATCGGCCCCGTGCCGTTAGCCAACCGGCAGTGCCCCATATTATGCATACCCATTCACCAGTCTCCGGACCATACTCTACCATACCATTTTACCCCAGAGTATGCGGTGGCAACCCTTTTCTCTGTGTTGGACTGTCCCTTCTTCCGACCTTGCTTGTCAGACTGTGATGCGCACTTCGTCTCTCTGCACTGAACGCTCCCGCTTCTTCCAGTGCAATGTGTTCCCCCTAATCCGGCAGTGGCCTCTTCCCTTCACGGCGCTCTTAGTCCTAACTCTTCGGTACTCCGCCTCCCCGCCAGTGCCTGCTAAACGGATTACGTCCTGGTACCCGATCAGCCTACTCTACTTTTACACAGCGGCCATGTTGCGCTGTACGTGGTTTTCCTTTGCAGCTCAGTCTCACTGCAGTCTTAACATGGCCGCGCCCCTCCTAAGGCGGGCTATACAGGACACGCGGCTCTATGGTACGCTATTAGCCTTGTTGCACTTTACTCTCTTTGGTAGGTGTCCCCAACATGGCCGCTGAACACGTTCGATGATGCTGACGCACACAGGACCGCTGTGCATGCGCACTATAGCCAGGCAGACGCAAGCACGAACACTCAAAACTGTTTCCCACGGACCGTGTTTCCGACACCCCGCATGCGCGCTGTCTGCGTGATGCAAGACGAGTTTGCGCAATGGCGCCCCCTGCTGGAGGCTCCCTCACATCTACCTGGAGCAACGTTCTGTGGCCGCAGCACTGCAAAGTATCCTCTAGCGTCTGTTGGAGGCACTACGCCTTCTCCCCTAGCCAAGGCCGTTTACACGCTGGCTTCCCCTCCCACTAGTCGTAGGCACTGCGGTCGCCGTTCTGCCGAGCTCTCGGGCTCCCCCTGTCTGCCCTCCAGCGCATTGCGCCTCCTCCCCAGCGCTCATCGGAGGGCGGGAGCTGCTCGGCACACTGAGGCTGAGGACAGAGAAGGAGCCGCTGCCGCCGCCGCCATTTTCGCAGCGCGCGCTGCTCCGTACGGCCCGGAGCGGCTTACAGAACACGGGAACATACCCGCACCACCGCGAACTAACAACCCGCGCATGAGCGGCCCCAGACCGCTGTGCCCGGCCCCCGCCCGGGGCTGAGGCTCATGGGCTCCCGCCGCCCCACCACCTCCCGCCGGACAGCGCCCCGCAGCTCAGTAGGCGGCACCGGGGGACCGGCGGGCGGGGTGCCGGGGCATCCCGAGGGCTAGCTTCGAGCAGTCGCGACGACTGGACGCACCCCGCCGAGCTTTCCGCGCCACCCTCTTCTAATTTCCACTACAGCCCTTTCTACGTTCCCCGCTGTCTTACTCTCCTGCCACCCTTAATTCCACCCCTGTAGTTTCTCACCCACCGCACCCTCCCCCTTCTCGTCCACTGCTTCTTTCCTCCCTTGCTTCCCTTCTCTACTCCCGCTGCACTGTCTCCCTTGTCACCCCCGCTGCATTCTTCGCTCATCTGCCCCCGCCCGCTCTCTTCTCCGGTCCCTCAAGGCCCACTCGCCCCCCTTCTGTCTCACCCACTTCACGCTCCTCATTGCCTTGTATCCTGTATAACCCCAATCCCTCTTAGATCCCCCTCCCCTGGTCCGGACTGCTGGCGTCCCCGTTGGTCTTTCTACGCGGTAAGTGTCTTCTCTTTGTTCACTTTATTCTCCGCACCTGGGTGAAGGGAGGGTGTGCTCTCGTGCCCCCTCCCCCCACCCGAACACACACACAACGGGTGGAATGTTTATACCTCCAGTCTCGTTAACCCTGCTCTGTTTTTTTTTTGCGCGGGGGGGGGGGGGGAGGGGGCGTCGGCTGGTGGCGAGCACTATGCATGTTTCCTTTTAGTTATTGAGCCAGTGCTGCGGACTATTTTGGAGACACTTACTGTATAATGTAAACGATTGGCTGTAAAGGGGCGGGTGGTAGTATGTTTTTTTGACAGGGCTTTAAGAGGTTCCTTGCCCGCTGACACATCCTGGTACAGTCTGTTTTACGGGGTGTGGGGCGGGGTGACAGTGGTATTTTGACATTGCTCGAAGCTCCCTCACGTGCTCTGATACACATCCTGTTCTTATAGAGGCGGCAGCAAATATCTGCCATAGGTTGCTTTCCTCAAATCCTGCAACATACTGGAGATTTAATACTAGATGTACGAAACTTGTAGTTATGTTTGGGGGTGCGGGGGATTTTATGCATGCGGTTTCAGCTCGGAAATCGACTGTCTGTTGGTTCCTGTGTTTTCTGCTCCCCTCTCCCTCTTTCTGCAGCTGGTAGATCAAGGCAAGCATTGCTTATCCCATGTGTCTCTTGTCGCATGAAACAGCTCGCCTGCACACTAAAAGGTTTTTGTTTGTGTGTGGGGTGTAGCGTCAATTCTCCATGTTTTTGAAGCCACGTTTTCGCAATGAGGATGTTGTCTCCATCCTCTTGTGTTGATTGTTTTTGGTTTGATCACACGAAAAGAGGTGAGACATCAGTAACTATATTCATTCATTGTACGACCGTCCTTTTGAAATGGGAACGTATTCGGGACAATGGTTCCTGGGCTTTAGCCGACCCTGGAAACGCACAAAATCGTCAGCGATTATGCTTGCATCTCTTAAAACACGAGTCCTGAATTCAATATCTCTGAAAGCTCGTTCAGTCTGGTCTGAGTATTTCCTGTCACCTCTGGATACTGCACGGCTTTTCAGCAGACTCTTCGTCAATGATCTTCACCTCTTCTTGTTGCTTGTTGTATGGTATACGCTTCTCTGCGCAGCGTCTGTTAGGGCATCCCTCTCGACCATTACCACTGTTCTGCACTTAGGATGCGACAGATGAGAGCGTGCTGCTGGAGATTCTATGTGGCCAGTCTTCATTTAACCACACCATGAACGTAGCCAGCTGTTGGCGAGTCGTATACCCCTATGTCTGTCCCTTCTATACTCTGACTTCCTTGTTTAAGAATCTTTCACCAACCATTCCCCACCCCAGCCTTCTAGTTCACCATCTTGCCTCCATCCATTCTTTTGCCACAACTACTGTCTGGTTTCTACCACAGCCTGCACTATACACTGGCTTGGGGTGTTCTCAGAGCTATGTGTAAACGATACATTTGTAGAACATAGTTTTATACCAGTGCCAGTTTTCATAACATACGTGGTGGCGGGGAAGAGGGAATGGCAAGCTGGCTTATATTTTTACATATTCTAAAATTTCCGAGTAACAGAAAATGTGTAGTATTGGAGCCCGACTTCACTCAGTTTGCTCCTTTATTGTATGTAAACAACTGAGAATTAAGCACAGATGTTGTGATTTTTTTTAAATATATACGCATCGAGTCCTGAATACATTTTACACACCGAGCACGTGTCCTTTCACTACTGTTTTCCCCCTGAGCGTGCTTCTGATTTCAAGAGGCGGTTTTCATTCTAGCAGTTGCATCATGTCATGTGATGCTGTGTGCAACGTAATGTGCGGTTTTCGCAGCTAAAAATAAGACGAGGTCGAAGGTAGCTCTCTGAAAGGGACGGGTGGGTTGCTTGGTCATTTTCGTTAACCAATCAGCCTTTTAACATCAAATGGCCAGGGCGGTTTTCTTCATTTCCTGCTATTGTCGGGATTGTTTATAGGTTTCAGTAACTGTACTTGTGAAAGGTACAGATAGTATCATTTTTTTCGTACTAAAGTTTGGGAAATACATAAATGAGGCAAAAGCTAGCACTTATGAGTTCTACGTAAAAGCATTTTCTTGGCTAGTTAACAAGCCTAACACTATGGCTCGAGCGAAATAAGTGCAGACTGACCAAATGTGTGGCAAGGTCTCTAGTGACATTTCTGATTTTGTGTTGAATTATAGTTTTGAAAACGGCCCATGATGTTAATGGTAAAATAAACCAGGGCACGTGTAGCCAGCCTGCTCCTATGAAGAGTGCTGTCACATTGATAACCATGGCAGATTGCTGGCAAATTACATTTGTCCGAAGCCAGCCATACTGGCGTGTGCTTCCCCCAAGTACTATGTACAAGGCTTTTCGGTGGGATTGACACCGTAATGTGAATACATGTTTGTGTAATAAGCCTGTCGATCATCTGCGTCAGTTGTTGATGGCAACTTCTGCTGTGTTTAACTAAATCATGTGGTTTGTATATCAGCCTTAATTGTCTTCATGTGAAATGGCTAGAATGAAACTGGCGTTTTTATTTCTGCTTGTCACACCACTTAATGTAGTAGTACTCCGAAAGTCTTCCAAGGTGCACTAGAAACACCCTTGTTCACCATGAGTTCTCACTCAACCAGCAAAACCTGGAAGAGCTGGCCGCCTTAAGTAAATATTATTTTTTAACAACTGCGGCACAGGAGAACACATTAAAGGCAGTCTTGAAGTGTATTTTTTGAGGGCCTGGGAACCCCTGGTCGGCCACCCTTGAAGTGACTAAGGTCCATCTCAAACTCGCCATGGCCTCATGGAACCCTGAATATGTCAAATTGTTTGCCATCAAGAACGCGATTAAAAAAACAAGTGCGTGCACGGTCACGGGAACTGGACCTGGAGTCTCTGAGAAGAAAAGACTTGCATAAGACCCTGTGCTTCCCGCACACCCTGCACACTCCCAAACATCATCTTACGCAGGCTGTGGGCCGTGTCGCCCTTCATAAGATTTTGGCTTACAGACTACACCCACTGCCCCTCAAAGAACTATATTCCCGCGGTCATGCCAGCTCAGGAGCCCGGGAATGCAGGCTCTGCAGGTACAAACATGAGTCCCTGGCCCACCTCCTCTTCTGCTTCCCGGCCCTCCGCCTGGCCCGTAGTCTTTACCTTAGGCCATTATTAAGACAATCGGGGTCACGCACTGCAGAGGAGGGGATCACTCATCTTTACACCCTGTCCACGGTTAAGCATATGGCGGCATTTGGAAAGTTTATCTTTCAAGCACGGGCAATGTTGATGGCTTCCATAGGCCGGACTCCAGAGTCACCTGCCGGCCCATGAACCCTTTCCCCAGCATGTTTAGCACCTATGGAGCAACCAGATAAACTGAACTCTATAGCAAATTTCTTGGTTTTTAATTTTTGTAATGTTGTTACATTTGTATCCTGGTTTTATGTAATGGTTTTTTAGTAACCAAACAAATAAAATTCATTCATTCATACTCCGTGCTGCAGGTAAACCGCAGATGGGGCGATACACACACAAACTGTGACATAATTGATATTTTGGCTGTGAGTTGAACATCCTTTTCTTGATGGACCGATATTTCCCCCGCAGCCATAGCCAGAATGTTGCCTAATATTGAAGTACATTTGTTTTCCTTAATCTACTGCACCATGCTACTGTAACACAAGTCCCCCTAATCTTCAAATTCCCGCTTACACGTCTTTGTGTGAAACGCCCACTGCATGTCCTAATGGAACAATATAGGCGAACATAATGGCAGCTCACATTCTAATAGGAACACCAAATGTTCAGCAGAACTATCTGCACTATTTATTGTACGAGGACCTGTGCTTGATATTTGCCTCTATTTTGATCTATCACTATCCATCATAACCTTTTATCCTCTCCATCATTCAACCCATGGTTGAATACGCGATCACTAAATATTTCTACTCCAGTATTTTGAGCGGAGTCGCTGTGTGATTTGCTGTCAGTTCATTTCTAGCTGCACTTTCTGACTGAAGTCTGACTAACAAGTTGGTTGGAATTGTGTACTTTTGATCAACATTTGATTACACAGCCAGCAAACAAGATTTAAGATAATTATTTTGTTTAGCGCTTTAACTTTCAAATTATGCCCTATAATTTTGGTTTCAGAGGATTAAACTTACCTTGTCACTTATAAAAAGTGTGTGCTTTCTCTGAGACTCTGGTTATTGTTTATTTTTTAAACTTTACCATACGTTTTAACATTTTCTTTTGTCTACCTTGTTGACAACGCTGCTGGTTTATAACGGACTATATCCGCAGAACTTCCTCAGTACTCTTGCTGTTCAGAAATCCAAGGAAAGTAATTCGGTTAGTCAGTGCTTCATCGACCCACATTTTTAACTCTTTTGATCTACTTACTTGGGGCCTTGCTGTTAGAGTAGCATTGGTTTGGAGCACAAACAGGCATGCATGCATGTTTCTTGTACCTCGGTCGACAGATAAGTGGAGAGCACTGCAATCGGTGGCTTATTCATTTATTCTTCAGCTTTGACCGAGAATGCCTTCCACTTCCCTACCCATCCCCTGTACACAACAGGGTTGTAACAATTACTGTTCTTCCTAAAATGTATTCTGAACTGAAGAAGACTCCACTGAATTGAAGTTCAGTACTGAAAAGTCTTTTCTACCATATCCATGCTCCTTTTGCCTAATCTTATCATGGATTAGTTTAATGAGAACATTATTTTTATAACCAAGCTTATCTAAACATACAGTGATGTATTTTTGTCACAAATTGGTCCATTTTAATCGTTTCACCTTTTTTGAGTTGCACTGCATCACTTTTAGCCTAGTGTGTCCTTGATCCTTAACTGCGCCTAATACAGTTTGAAAGCACTCCTCAACTAAAATCTGAATTTAATGCATAGTTTGCTGGAACTTTTCTCTCATTTCTTATCTTCCTTTGATATAATATTTTGAATATCTGAGTAGTATTCACACATGATATTGTTTTATGTAGAATACCCAGCTGTGTATAACGGCCAACCCTGTGACAAAACTTTAATTATTTAAAATCATTACAGTTAAGAAACACTTTGTGGTGAATAACATAAAAAAAATGAGCCGTTGATACAAAAGTTAAAAACTATGATATTACACAATTATATTGAGGCAGGGAATCCCAAAATTAATTTTACATGATTTTCCAACGACATACATTTTCTGAAAAAGGATGTGTGCTGGGGGGTACAAAAACTTCATTATTGAAAAAGGGCACGGTTCCATTAAAACACTTTGGGGAAAAAAATGCTTCCAAAGCAACTTAGTCAACCCCACTCCCTCCATCCCCCCCCCCCCCCCCCCGTCACTGGCACTAAGCCCACAAACTGTTTACACCATACATACGTGAATGGCACATAATCAAGATCAGTGCCCCGTAATGTATGAAACGGATCTCACACCCATGTGAAAGAAATTCAGTATGCCACGAAACTTCGGCTGTGAATGTATGTAATCATGCCAAAAATTGTATTTAGTTAAACTGTGTATTTAGTTTAGTGGCCGATTCTGGGGAGATGGTAGGCAGTTGTATTCATCGCTTGGGCAGAGCTTGGTGTGAACAATATAATTGTCCCTCATCTGGAAGTCAATTAGTTTCATCCTGTGTTGATTGCCTTTCAGCAAAATCACTAGTCTGCCTGATGTTAGCTAACTAGTTTTGCCCGTCATTTTTTGTTTAATTTATTTTATCTTGAGCCAAAACTTTAAATTCTTCATTTTGTGTTTATCTTAGTCAACATTGTAATTTTTTGTAAAACTTACTTTATTGCACTGCGTTTGCTGCAGTTTTGCAAAAAACCACGGTTCCAGTAAAGTTCCCTTCGCTTCAGTCCGTTTGGAAGAAATGCATTAGAAAAGTTTCATTTGAAAGGCCTTCCATTTTAGCGCTTGACCTTGTGCCAAATTTGTCTTTGAACATCCCCTTTTTCCGATTTACAGCCTAAATATCCCACTCCCCCCTGAAGGCTGGCGATTAAGGACTCTGCTTAACATAGCAGAAAACCCCTCCTTGGACTTATGGTTATACCCATATAACAAACTTTCTATTGGAATCTGTAGGTGGAGAAACGTCCCACCAAACTGATAGAATATAGCAACTTGGTTGACAAGCTGGTTTAGGGATGCTGAGTTTTGGCATCTGATCAGATGTTTCTTGAGAGAATCCCTTTAGCAGGTGTGTTGGAGATATTCTGCGCATGGCCCATGGACACCAGTCATTTCTGCTACGTGGCAGAACAATATGAGAGCTGGTTCGAAGGCTTAGAAAAAAACTAAAGTAGGAGGGTTGGGTGCAAAGGATGCTCTGGGTTGGGGGAAGTAACGCAAAAGTAACAGATTTGAGTAGGTCGTGGCACGTAGAGAGTACAACGAAACGTGTGCTTCCATTAAGTGTTTATATGACAAGGAAAAATATAGCTCTGTGCATGTAAGCAGTGAAAGCATTCAAGTCATGCAATCACCGGCATGGCAGAAGAGCTATGCTCCAGAGTAAAGACCTACACAAGAAGAGGAATAAAAGCCATCAAATAAGAAACAAGCCAGTGAGTTTGACAAGAAAGCCAATCCGGGATAAGCATTGGACTGAAACCTAAAGCCCACTGTAATTTTTGCCATGTCCACAATAGTTCTTTATCAACAGCTAAAATCTGTCTTTAGGCAAGACCTAGGAAAGGTCTGACTAAAAAAGAGCATGCTTATTCATTAATGAAGCCTGGTGTTAACCAGGACCTTTTGATTGTTCAAAAGTTATAGCTGTAGCATACTTTTAGGAGCATTCAGCATGCCTTTTTCATCCATTGTTGCGTTATTCACATTTTCTTCCGCCCACTACAATATTGAGTTTAGGGCAGTGGGTCAGCCCACTTCTGCCCTGGCTAACTAAATTGTGAGTAACTGCATTTTGCTTTTCCTCAAGGAGCACACCTACACACAAATGTGGTTTCTTCCATGCCAGGGGCTACCACGGCAATGCATGCATTTTTAAGCCAGAAAAAAACCTTTTTTGCATTTAGGCATTTTTTTTGTATTGGTGAGGCCTAGCAGTTAGGAAAAAATGGTAATACTGGCAGTTGGCAGAGAGGAAACGTTGGCAGCCAAGGCCACACTTAGTGGATTTGCCACTGCTTGTTTTTGTATTTTTGTGTCCGTTATCAAGGATCCAGGCTATACCCGGTTTCGGTTTATTGCCTTGTGCTATCGCCTCTTTTAGGAGTGCTCACATTAACATCAAACAATCTTTCATTGGCTGATATTCTGCACTAGAATGGGGGGGAAAACAGCTACAAATAATGTTTATTCACAGATGGTGTTAAATGCTCAAACGTCAGTATTGTTTGTAACAACCAGAGCTGGAACCCTAATATAGGCCTTGTCCTGTTAAGTTGCTGTGATCAAATTGAAATGTTTTTTTTGGAAGGTGAGCATTCTGACAGCTTTTGAAAACGTATTACGCCCTCTGGCTATAAATTGGGTGGAGCACCTATCAAGGCAGAATGACCATACGTTTCACAGTATTTCCGTAAAATCTTTGTGGCTGCCTGGGTTCGCGTTAACCGGGCTTTCTTACCGACTATAAAGGCTGTGGACCAGTGTAAACATGACTTAAGAATCATATTTTTCTTCCTTTCCTTAACAAGGTGTCGATCCTCATCAAGATAGTTTATTCATTCATGGAGAAGCGTTTATGCCCTCTTTAGACCCAAGTAGTGGCATCTACTCTGCTAGCGATGGAAACGCCTGCACCATCTAATAATAAGGGAGCCTTTTGTTTTCATTTGTCTTAGTTTGATAGCCTGTTTTGACGAGTGTATGTTTTCTGGGCAGTAGTACTTTTGACAAAAAGAAATAAAGCAGCGCCCCCACCCTTTACTTCAATTGTGTTATGTCAAATAATTAGGGTCCTCACTTTGGGTTTGTTCAGAACTTCTAATAACTTAAATTGTTATGACATCTAGCAGCAGAAAGTTGACACCAACTAGAAGTAGCAGTTTTCCACCCCATTGAGGCTTTCAGTTTCTGATTTGAGGGGATGGTTATTGATCAGGGGATGTTGCATTTTTAGAAGTGAATTATATTTTTCTTCGCTTGATGTAATAATGATAGAGCTGTTTTTATAACCGGATGAGCTCTGCAAGCGGCATGAAATGATGCCACATAGTGGCTACACGTATTAATCTCCATTTTAGCCATTTTCAGCCTAATTAAGCTAGTTGAAACCAACCTTTGTTCAAACTTATCTGTGGCATCCAGACTTTTCATCCCAGCTTTCTTTAGAAGGTTTGTGAAATGAGCATCTCTATTTACAGGCCTTTTTAAAATAAAAAGTATTATACAGCGCGAACTAGACCAGAGACATCTATTATCAGAATGCTTTACATGAGCACCAGTTTCGTCACACGACAACACATTCATATTTGTTAGGCACGGGGAGATTAAGTGATTTGCCCAGAATCGCAGGATGTTGAGCGTTGTTGCCGAGACTCGAACCGGTTCCTCAGCTTCGAGGTCGACTGCTCTAGCCGTAAGGCTACATCCTCTCAACTGGTAGTTCCCTTTTCACAAGTGACTATGTAGCTGCTGTTATCTCCTTGTACAATGTTAGTAAATGTGTCTAACATTTCAGTACATTTTTTTCATGAACCAATGTATGTGTAGGGTTCTGAGCTTGTACTTGCATACACTGAATGTATGACTGTATTAGAGATGTTTATGCTCCAAAGTGACTAGACCAACCCTTTGTTTACTAGAATGCCAAACGAGCGAGGTAAGGGTAGTTTAAGGATTTTACCTAATGACTGCTGTCAGGTTACTTCAAACACTTGATGTATTACAAAGGAAGCTGTAGTATTCAGTAGTCTGTGAGCTATTTAATAGTTCAGTCAAATGTACTGAAATCTGTCTTGGAGCATCAGTTTCTGAAGCTGGGACACAACACAGTGTATGAAACCAGAACTTCTAAGGATCTTTAACTTCCATCGCAACCATAGTGAGTTGTTGGACTTCACATTTGAAGGTGTGAAACTGGGCCAACAGGACAGTAATGGAGAATGTGTGCGCCTTGAGCATATCGTCACAAGTGTAGTGTTTATATTTTGATCAGTAAGTGAAAACCTTTGTGTAGTTACATAAAACATGCTTCAAATCCTTTGGTAATAAAAGCTTAGCACTGTAATCTGATAGTTATAGTTAAGGGAAGTGTAACGACTAGCCCTAAGATGCATACATACTATACTGGAAGTACTACTACTTTGATATTCATTGACCCATGCTTAAATATTAGGAGTTATTAGTTCGAGTTAAATGTTCACATTTATGTCACATTGATTGTGCAGTGGAGGCATTTTTTAAATGTGCTCCAACGCCCCCATCGCCTCACATGTTTTCTTCAGACTCTGTTTTCAGTGGCCCTGGCCCATTTGAAGGTATCTGCTTTAGTTGACTGTTGTTGAAATAACTGTTGTGAAAGGTCAATTGATGGACAATGCTGGATATTGTCATACAAATGCTGGATATTATCATACATTCACCACAGTGCAGAGATCTGGGCCTAAATCCATTTTTTTTGCTCCCCATGTCATTCCAGTTTAGAACTAGCCATATGCCAATCCGTCTTGACCCTGTTCCCTATGGAACTGGAAACAAGCATCCAGGGACCAGTTTTGGGGTATCATCTCATCAGCCAAGCTAGCTTGACTCCAGTGGCATGGAGAGCACAATGCCAATACTTGCAGTAAACTTCGTGTCACCCCCTGGCTTGTCTTTGTTTGGTTAACTTGTCAGTGTCGTATACCTGTTTCATACTGGAAGGCTTTCTTACCTCTTCTGTTTCTCTCCCCTTTAAACCAGCTTATCTAACAACCATGTGATTCAATGACTTGCTTACTTTCAGTTAACTGATTTTTTTTCCTTATGCATTCAACAGTCTATGGGAATGCATCGGTTTACTTGCTCTGTGTGCTGCTTCCCAAAAAAAAAGCAAAATGGCCACTGAGTCATGATGTATGTATACAAACATATGCGTGGCGATCAATGAACTGTCGTGTTGGGGCCGAAATGTCTAATGCATTAAAATGCATGTGTGATCATGCAGGTACGCCCTTGCAGCATTGTGATGGAGTTGGAATTTTTTTCTAGTGATTTTTAGCAAACATTATTGACGAAACAAAGGTAGGCTAGTACCTTTCAAAAGCTCAACGTATTGGCTTTGTCAAATGCTTTTTATGTAGGATATAATTATATGCAAGCAGTTATTTGTATATTATGTTAGTGGCCCAGGAGTTGGCTTTTTCTTCATATTTTGTTAACATTAATTCACTGCGAACTTTTCCTTAAACTTCTGTTTGGAAGGTAGTTGGAGGTGATGGTAGCCTTTACTAAATCGTTGAACTCTTGTGATTACTTCGTACAGTGTAGGCCTCTTTGACCTTTTTGGTCTCCTGTCTCGTCATCATAGATATGACTCGCAGTTCTATTTATGGTTTTGCTTCTTGGGACAAAAGGCTGTTTACTGTTACTGCACACACCGCATCACACAAGCTGTTAGAGGGTAGATTTAATCCTAGATTGGTTCATGAAAGCCTTTAAGGAATGAAATTGGACCGAAGTCATTAAACGAAATGCCGACAAAGAGTAGCTCATTTTTGTTCAAATGTTAACATTCAGATAAATTATTTTTAGTAAACCTGCTGCATCCGATAAGTGCGCCGTGATTTCTTATACTTCCAAGTCGTCTGACCTTTTTTCTCTTGCAGAACGTTGCAAGCTGTGATGTTGCCATATCTTGGATGTTAAAGTAGGCAAATCCGTATTAGAAGTATCCGCTGTCATGCTTTGCCATCACCTCATTGTAGAGCATGGTCTTTTTGTGTGGTAAGCTTGCTTTCCAAGCTACAATACCTGTTAAACAAAAATTGTTTCAAAAACGGGACCATTACTGGGTATGAACGCTTTCCACCAGCTTACGACAGCCGTTAGTGAGATGTGGCCAACAAAGTAAAATAAGAATAGTTTCACGTTCTTTGCTGCTCGAGTATCTTGCATAAAATAGGCGTGGAAGCATTATTTGCGCTGTCATCGTGCGTTACGCCAGTGAAGAGCTGCGTTACGCCAGTGAAGAGCTACAGGCTGGCCTAGAGTCTCAAAGAGTGGCGCTCAAAGTGTTTGTTCATGTCCTCTGTGGAGGGAGACCATGCCTTGCTTTACGAAAAAGCACCACTCTGGTGTCTGCACTAAACGCCTCTTGGCCTAAGCAGCCACTGGCGTTTTATCTTTTCATCAAGGCTTATATGCGTTGAAGACTGGCTGTGAAAAGACAACGTAGCATGCTTTTAGAGATCTCCAATGAAGGGATAATGCGTTACTATTGTAGGGATGTTTTAATGGTACCTATAGCATTCGTGTTAACCAGCATTTGAGATTTCATTAAACACCACTCCAGTGTTGCTGTCCTGGCTAGCATGGATGATTTTAGCTGACTTACATTTTGACTTGATTGTTAGTTGGTGTTTCAAAACGTCACCATCGACTTTTGACGGAACCTGATGAATTGGCTCTCAAGATAATTAGGCGATTTTGGAGTTTCCCTAATCTGTCCAAGTAATACGCTATTTTGAAGCTGCGCTACTTCTAAGTTCTCGTGAGATGCTGCACTGCAGTTTTACTTTTTAGATGCATTTAGGTTCATTTTGTACTACTGAATAAATCCCAGGACAAGAATGTCTTGGGTGGAATGTAAATGGGACAGAGTTAAATCTGATCCATGTGTATGCTGCTACGTTGGCTAATCGTAAAATGTTTTGGTACCAGATAGTGTACCTGGACTAGGTTTCCTAATCTTGGCAGCCTCTTGGAAAAATGTTTTAGGCTTTTTTAAAACACATTTATATATTTACAGTATCGTTTTGCTTATGTTTTTAAATATTTCTCTCGCTTTCCTTTACTCACTCAGCACATGGATTACACCCGTTTTTAGGTTAAGCCTGGGCATAGATTACACCCGTTTTTAGGATCAGCCTGGGCAGAGCATGCGCTGCGAGACATTCTGTATTAGAGTATGGACGTGTAGCCCCGCCCACTCCGCTCATATTTTTCATTGACTTGCCATTGTCCTTAGTAAATGCTGGCTTCTGATTCATCAATGCGCTTGTTAGTCACTCCTTAGTACTGCCTTGTCTTCATTTGTATCCTCCCATGAGGGCCCTTTTAATTCTGCTGTTACATGATGTTTATTTTAGTCTGAAAGCACTATTTTCTTCTGGTACTGCAGGCACGACGAGCTTTCTTGAAACATTAAGCGTGCCAATCGCGATTTCACTTTCAAAGCTGCCTGGGGTCGTGGCCGCTTCTTTGCAATGAAATGGGTCTCGCATTTATGATTTTGAGCTATTGGCATAAATGACAATAGCTTAACTTTCGCAAATGCGAGACCTATTGTATTGCAATTTTTTTTGTAATAGCGCCCCATACGACTCTTTGACTTTAATGTTGGCCACGCATCTTTCTTTAGACAAGCCGCTTCTTAAGAAAGGTGCATGGCCGCTATTAAAGTGAAACTGCTGCATGAGGCACTTTTACAAAAAAAAAAGCCTTCAACTTGACAAACGGATGCTTTGTTTTTTGCAAAAGTGCCCATACAGAGCTTTTACTTTAATGGTGGCCGATCTCTTTTCTTTAGACACAGCTCTCCTAAAGAAAGGGACATGGCTGACATTAAAGTCAAAGCGCTATCACAAAAAATTATTTGCAATGCAATAGGTCTCGCATTTGTGAGAGTTTAAGCTATTGTAATTTATAATGCCAATAGCTCAAACTCGTAAGTGCAAGACCTATTGCATTGCAAATGCTTGTGTCTGCCCCCATCCGTTGAGTGCAAAGGTTGTGACTGTCCAATGGCCAACCTTTGAGCAACAAATTACCTGTTGCGTCGTGGTTTAGAGCAGTAGACTGCAGTCAGCCGTTAGCCTAAGCAGTCGTAGTTAAAACGTTTTTTCATTGATTACACATGGGCAAAGAAAGGTGTGATTGCCGCCCTCACTACTTCCCCACTAGACTAAATCTGTGACAAGAAACCATCACTCACAGAAGTGCTAGCCCGCCAGGACCACACCCCATGTGCTGACCACTGTAGTTAAGCAGCTTGAAACGCAACTGTTTGACATACCAGTATAAATGGAAATTTATATTTTTGGGTTTATAGATACTGACACACTGGAAAAGTATGTGTCCACCCAATTAGCGGAGAAGAAAGCAAAAGCCAAACAATAAGAGTAATTGAAAAAAACCTTATTTCGGAGCAGTGGAGACAGGTTCTTGCAAAGTTGCAAAGATGTGTGGCTGTTTCCACCGTGACAGTTTGCGCTTCTTAAGTACTTAATCTCTAGGGTCTACTCTTAGCCCTCTAAAACTAATAACCGAATGCTTTAAAGCACTACTAGTTGTGTAAAGCAGAAATGGAGAGAGAGTGACTGGAGTATGGAGTGTTTGAGGAGTCAGACAGGAAGGCTATTTGGTTCTACTGTGCGCCACCTGCCATTTTGTAAATATCAACTATGTGGTTCTTAAAATATGACTGTAGAATTGTCTTAATATCATGTCCTTTGGTGGATTAAAAAGGAAACTGTTGATTATGCCTGTCAAATTTACTTTATTTTGTCCGTTCCTAAGACTCTAGACTTGAGTTAGGTTGGAAACTTTAATTTTGTATTTAAGGGTGTAATTTGAGATCTATTTTTCCAACATGCAGAATATGAAGTTCAGAATGCTGCTGTTAATTGGCAGTTAACTTCTGCATGGAGCAGTAAGCTGGAACTTACGTTTATGTGTTGCCTGGTTGTACCCATCTACAAAGGACTGTTACAGGTGAAATCTACATGTTGGTCAGTCAATAACTGAAAGCCCGAAACTGGTCCTAGGATGCTTGTTTCCAGTCCAGGGAGGACCTGGCTTGGCATTTCGGGCTGGACTGTTCCCATTGGGCACAGGGTCCAGGCTGATTTGTATATGGCTGGGTTCAAACTCGAATAGCATGGTGAGCAAAAAAACGATGGATTTAGGCCCAGATCTCTGCACTGGGGTGAATGTATGACATTGTTCTACATTCTGTCCATCAACTGTTGTTTTTGCAATGATCAGTCAATAACAGCAAAGGAGTTGGTCTTTGCAAGGGCATTACAAAATCATGTAATGTTTGAATCCAAATTCCGTCTTGATTTTGTATGCAAAAGCAAACTGGTACATTCATTTTTTTTATTTCCACCTTTTGCTTGCATTGGACACAAGCCTTACTCTTAAATGTTTTTTGAGTTGAGAAGTGCGCCGACTAATCAAAAACTGGATTTTTCCCACATAGTATTTATCTGTCTTGAGCTCCACAGTTGTGTGGGACAGTAGTTGAGGGGGTCAAGTGTAGAGTCCTGTGAATGACATGCTTCCTAGATTGCCCTTGCCTAATAGCAGATATCAGTCATCCGAGCACATTGACGGCAGGGTGGCCCAGTGTACTAGTTAAGTCTGCTGCATTTATTCATGGATAACTGTGTGGTGGTCTAGATCTTTTACCTATAGCCTAAGAGTTCTTCTTAGGGCGGTAAGATGGCAGACGGATCTATGGTACTTCTGTTGTAAGGAGATGGTATGGGGCTGTTATTGCAGGAAATTTGTAATCTAAAGAACCTCTGACTTAAAACTTGTCCTAATCGGTATAAGATTGATCAAGGGACTGGACTGTTTGCCTACATCTGTGTTTAAGGCTGTACATGATATATTTCCTAGTATGAGAAGATAAAATATGCTTGAAGTTAGAGAGGGTGGCCTCAGTCTGTACTCTGCTGAGTGATGCAGATTGCATTGTCCTTGTGTGGAAGTGCTCCACTGATCATGAACCCAGTAGATTGCTTGGTCTATTAGGTCTGCTCTGCCAACGTATGTGCTAGGCCTGCCGGGCTCATTTACACATTTGTTAACCAAAGATCAAAAAATGTAGTTTCTTCAAATTGAGTAATTGTTATTTATAGTGGGAAAACTAATATAGCTATTATAAATTAGTATGGTTCAGTATCTTGATTCACGTGTGAAAACTACTTTTAGGTTAAAAACCTTACAACATAAGTCCAAAATGAGTCGAACTACTTGAGATTCTCCTGGAGTGACCATAATAAGACCAGTGGATTTGATCGAAGGTATTGGGAAATGAGTCTGACAACACCGAGAAGTTGCTTGTCTTCTTCCCTGAAAACAAACTACCCTTCAGATTCATCTGGCATGAAATGGCGAATGATTGCTATTACTAGGGCCTTGCCCAGGAGCTCCAACTTGACGGGTAGTTGCGGTTGTGCAGCTCCGCGAGGCTATGGTGGCAGAATTTCCAGATTTGAGCAAGAATATAATTGGTTAGTGATTGAGGTACTAACTGGCAAGAATTCACGTCAGATAAGTTACTGCTTTGCTAAAAAGAAAGCACATCTTAAACAACGTTTTGCAAATTAATGTCATCTTCACCAAGTCATAACAGTAGGTAAATCTAACATCTGACAAAAAGTAAACACAAATGTCATTGTCGTTTATGGGGGGCGGGGGTTGGTGGAAAATCAGCCTTTTTCAGAAGCTTGGGGAGAAAAAAGAATTGGAACCTGGTGCTGTCAAATAAGTCCACATGTCTACTTGTTCCGCCAAGAACTACTGTTACTGCTATATAAAACCTCAAACCTGATCGGGTTTGTCTGGGAAACGCAGTTTTGTGGTGACCCAGCATGCCTTGGACAGAATTTCAGTGACTGTTGTTGCTCATGTGTCTAGGATGGGTTATAAAAACCACTTCCAAATGATGTTAAGTCAAGCACTCTACATTGAGAAAATGTAGTTGTAAATGGAGAAAGTGCAAGACTATTTATTACCAATCAACCCAGGAGAGGGTGTCCCAGCTGGTTTACTACAATATGAGATCGCAGAATGCCCCTGAGAGCTCTTCCCAAGGCTCAGTCAGTGCTCTGCAAGTAATGACATTTTTGTTGGATTTCATGTTTCAGCCATTAGGAAAAGCTGAAAAAGAGTATGGGTTTCTCGCTGTAGGACCTGCAGCAGGAGAACACTTTAAAACACACCTGGAAACCTACAGTTGGAGAGCTGAATGGGTAAAGGTTAATAGCCAGCTCATATTCTACCACTCAAGCCTTTGAAATGAAATAGCAGCACTTAAATTGAGCTGTGCATAAACATACAATCAAACCAGTAAGAGTTCAACTTTTTTTGTAAGGTGTTGTGGGTGAGATTTCTTCCAGGCGATGTCGGGCTGAAACGGACAGGAAATGTTTGGTCAAGTTATTGTTGCGAAAGGGCATTTAATGCTGATGTCCAAGTGAAATGTGCCGCAAGTGGTTACGTTTATCTATTGTCAGGATTTCGTTAGGTCAAGATGAGGTCCGGTAAATATTAATATGAATAGTAATAAAATCTTAAGAGAAGGTACGTTATTTTGTCACTGTATCCAACTGGTAGTACTCCAGAAGTTGAGGGCCATTCTTCCTTATTGACCGTGTCCATCTTGCCTGTCCATAACTTGTGGAAAGGGTGTGAGGACAGCACCTCAGATGAACATTTAGTGTCGGCACATAACTATGTAGCCTTACAATATATAAGTTGACAGAGGCCATTGTCCTGGTCACTGGTGAGCCCATCACTCCCTAGCGTATCAGCTTAACAAGATCATCTTCTAGTAAGATGGTAATTTGAGCAGCAT
The DNA here is from genome assembly GCF_964261635.1 of Lissotriton helveticus. Lineage (NCBI taxonomy): Eukaryota > Metazoa > Chordata > Amphibia > Caudata > Salamandridae > Lissotriton > Lissotriton helveticus. The sequence continues at coordinate 1,770,000,255 of NC_136065.1, forward strand.
GGTTAAAACATTGTAGGAATAAATTGCAGCACAAAACCCATGGCAGTTACTTTTTTTCTAATGAACATACATTTGCACTCATTGGAATTGTATCGTTCAGCAAAACGTAAATACCGATTTATATTTATGGATCATTGGCTGTCATTTCTCAGTCCAGATGGGATTTGTTCATGAGATTTAATCCTCTGAATTGCTCCATGTACACAGATTTCCTCTTTTTTTTTTTTTTTTTTTTTTTATGTCGTGCTTCCTTGTTAATTCGTCCAGTCCTGCTAGCAAACCGAGGGGTGGAAATGTATAAAACGAATCCATACAACTTTCATAAATGTTTAACTGAGTTGTTGGGCAGTACATTTCTGTTTGCTGTTACTTTCTTATGCAGCACCTCCTTAGTGGTAAGTAGGCGCTTAACACATTGCTGAAATAATTCAAACTTGGAGAGAGTTAGTAGAGGTCATGCTTTAGCAACGACCTATTGTTAAAGTCAACTAAATACATTTTTTATCATTTACTTTTTTGCTGCACATTATTTCGGTCTTGAAGTCTGATGACCTATTTAAATTGGAAAAGTGAAAAAATATGCGGGTTCCGTTGTCACGGGTGTATAGAGCTAACAGCTGGCAGATGTTTTTAACTGTTAATTGTTTAATTCTTTCTCACCTTATTTCTTAACCATTGCAGCTGTGGCAGCTCTCGATCAAGTTGTGTGTATGTATATATATATATATATATATATATATATATATATATATATATATATATATATATATATATATATATGAAAGATCTGTTCCAATCCACACAGCCAAAGCACTGATCAATTTTCCGTTACCATGTTATTAGACTTCTGATCATGCTAGGAGTACTCTCACAATATTTATTTGGAAAGTTTTCTATAGCGCGAAATAGACCCTGGAAGGGTATCGGAGCGCGCTTTACAAAGGTTTCATCACATAGAAGTTTAATATAGTAATCTCCTCCTGTTGGATAAGGTTGTCGGTTTAGCTACCAGAACTTTATCCATTCTCCCTTAGTAAACAATTTCCTCCCCTTAACCATGGCTTTCTACCAAAAATGGGGTCCGCTGCAAATCACTCATATTATTCAAGGCTATAAATCACCTCTCTAAATAACTGATGCAGCTTTATAACCAGTTACACTCCCTCTAACATTCATCAATCAAACATTTTAACAGAACCTCAACCATCATGTATTGCATCTTGATTCCGATCATTTAATTCTCTGCCTCTCATCTGTAACTCACTTTCTCTGCAATGTAAGCATGCCCCGTACTGCTGGTTTTGCTCGTTGTTGCTGCTCATCTTCATCAAAGTTACTTTGTATCAATGTCATTCTACTATAGTCTTATGTTCAGCATTTCTGAACAAAATGCTATTTGGCAAATGCGTTCTTTTGAATCCATCCTATGTTATATTAATGGTTTGACAGTAAATATGTCCATTTAATAGCAGTATGATCTAAGATGTTAAGCTTTTATTTCTATTCTGCTTGTTTGTCATGTGTTAAATGGAATCTGTTTTTTTAAGTTCTTTGCCACAGAGCAGGTGGAAGGAAGTCTTCCAATTGACTTGTGAGCTATGTCCAGGCTTGAGGGCAAATTAAGTAGATTTTTGGTAATGGGATGGGAAAGTGGACAAGATTCCTTTCCAAGCTCTTTATAAGAGTTCAGATAGGTCATTTGTCTTCCTCGGTGGTATGAGGGCCACCAAATCATAATCTTGGTGGAGAGGTTATCATAAGATAAAAACACTATTCTCTGTTTCCTTCTGGGGCAAGTGATCATTGTAGTTTATTCCACGGCAGTATTGCTGATGTGTTTTTATACCCCTAATTAGATGATAAAGAAAAATGGTTTCCAGGGTCGTTTTTAACAGTATTGAATACTAGATAATCTTGTTCTGTGTTTTTGTTTTCCAACTTTACCTTCAATGTATGAAAAAATCACGTAGGTTATTTAGTAACTTACCTCTACTTTTCTTTCTCTCTCATTCCTAGGCTCTGCTCTGCCGAGCCATTGAGAGGCAGAGGAGCTGGCCTCGACACCGGGAGAGGCTGGACGACCTGTCCCTTCATGCTGAATGGCTGCAATGGCTCCCGCTCTCACTGACGCCTCCACTGAAACTCACCACATCCGGTTCAAACTGGCTTCACCATCCTCCACCTTGTCGCCTGGCAGTGCAGAGAACAACGGTAACGCCAATAATATCCTTATTGCAGCCAATACAACTAAGAGAAAATCCATTGTGGGAGAGGAGCCCAGCCTAGACTTTCGAAACAACCCAAAGGACGATTTGGGAAAGCTGCAGCCACTGGTGGCATCGTACCTATGTTCGGATGTGACTTCTGTTCCTTCTAAGGAGCCTATAACTCTACAAGGGGTCTTCAGCAAGCAGACAGTCTTGAAATCTCACTCGCTCCTATCCCACTCCTTCTTGAAATCTAGTGAAATTAGAGCTGAACTTTTGGGCAGACATTCAGCTCTGGAGTTCTCGCTGGAAAATCTCAATACAATGAGTCAGTCCACTTTGCCTCAGGCCCCAGTTAATGGCCTTGCTAAAAAACCGTCAAAAAGCTCTGGCTGTGATCTTGAGGTGGCTGGCTCTCTCAATGGTGGAAAGCGCACACCCACCTCTTCTGCTGCATTACAGAACACAGATGGTAACTCTGCAAGTTGTTCCTCTTCCAGGGACTTAAAGGTAGGGTACACAAATTGCACTCTTTCACGTAGAAGCCTTGATGTGGAACAGAGAACTGCCTTCAGCAACAGTGTACCCACTTCAAATAAGTTGTCTCTGAATTCTACTCAGCGGGGGCCTCATGGTGCAGGCGGTGACAGAGTTCTGCCACACCCTGGTGGCAGTGATATGGGGGGCAAGGCAGAGGACCTGAAATCGCCCTTGCAGGCAAGCCTTTCCAGTACACTAGATGCAGATGCGAGGATGCGGGCTTTGTTGCGAAGACAGAGTGATATTGAGAGTCGTGCTCGGCGCCTTCAGAAGCGCTTGCAAGTTGTGCAGGCAAAGCAGGTAGAGCGACACATCCAGCAGCAGATGGGTGGCTTCCTAGATAAAACTCTGAGTCACTTGCCCAGTCTGGATGCTCTCCGGCACCGTAATCAGCTGATGCTCACTCGCAGGGCAGAGGCCACGCTACGCAAGCTTGGGGGTGAGGGAAGCACCTCTGAGGACCTTGATGCCTTTTTGAAAAGTGACTCTGTCACCACGGAACTGGAAAAATTTACAGCAAGTGGAATGGCAACACTGAAGTCGAGTGAAAAAGCATTTGATTCTGATGTCACCGATAGTAGCTCGGGAGGAGAGTCGGACATAGAGGAAGAGGAACTGACCAAAGCGGGTGTTGAACAGCGCCATGTTCCACTGTGAGTCCTTGCTAAAAATATTTGAATCCTTTATAACTACCCAGGGCTTTTTGATCTATTTGTATATGCCATAAGTTGCCTGTGCTCCTAATTAGTAGATGGGGATGCAAGGAAGGTAGGTCTAAGGAGCTAAGGAAAGATTGTCCTTCCCATGAATCTTATTGTAAAATACTCCGCATAGCAATGGCTTTTGGGTAGCTGGATCATATGCAGAAAAGAAGCCTGGTGATGCGTTGCTCCTATGAGCTTTAACAATACCTATTTGCGTCATGAGTGTACACGTTTTGCTTTGTATATACACTGTAGTCTTAGGAAAGGAGTTAAGTGAAATTGACTGCATGAAACCTGCAACCATTGTTTGCATTTTCCCTTAATAGGCATAGTGAAAACGGTAGCAGTGCCTGAAACATCCATTTCAGAAGCTACTACTGGGCATCTGATCTAATATACTCTGATTGATGCAGTGAGAATCCAGTTTATTGTATGCTTCTCTTCAGAGTAAAGTGAAGGTCACTAAACATCAGTTTCCATGTAATTAATGCAAGATAAACGATTTTGCTAGATCTTCTTTTTGTGGAAACTGATATTTAGATTATTCCTATTTTGGGTGTATGTCGAATTCTTTTGTTCTCTGAATGTAATTTGAGTAAATGCCAACTCTTGTCTTGGAAGTTAACGTTTCTGGTTATGTCAATTTTTAGGTTTTACTGAGGATGTTGGCTTGCAAGTTATTTGTGCCAGCAGTGAAAGGTATATATCGATTTTAGGTATCCTCCTATCCAAAGATGCTACCCTGCTTTGAGTAGTCTAAAATGTCGGTCCTTCTCTATTCTTCCTACATTGTAGCACACTCTTTTTAATCTGGCTTTCTTTCCTTTCGATCTGGGTGAGGCATGTCTCCACTTCAGTCAGAACCTCAAATACCTTATTTGGAATATGCTGTAAGTGTGAGTACTGCAAGAGGACCGAGCATCAGTGTCCCTTCATCACGAGAGTCTCTTCCAGTGTCACACATCTCGCTTTTTTTTCTTCAACCTCATTCATTCTTTTTAGGTCTCGGGCCTAGCGTCACACTGCGTAAGCAGTGTGGGCGGAGCCCGAGATTTTATGACTTCAATGTGGGGCTTTATTCCGCCTCTCTCTTCCATTGGCTAGCTCCATAAATGGAGGCTAGCCATTGGAAGAGATGGGTGTCGGTTACTCTTTTCCCCGTCCCGACGCGATTCGGGGGCGTTTCTGGGTCTTTTTAAGTCCCGCCCTCTCCTCTTCCCATTGGCTGAAATTTTACCTTCCAGCCATTGGGAAGGGGAGAGCACGAAAAACACGCCCCCGAATCTTAAAATGACCTTGTTTTTTTTTTATCTCCAGAAAGGTGTAGAACCGCGGGCATGTTTGCGGTCGATCCCTGAAAAAGAAAAAAAATCATCCACACACAGCAGCCTTGAAGCAAGTGGCCTGTATGAAAATGACTCCCCTCGCAGAGCTGTCCCTTCGTGTAAAACAACTATTAGTCACAGCAGCGAGCCGAGGCATGGATTTTGAATCATCTGCTCAGGGGCACAGGCCTGTGGGGAAAGGAGCAGGCTTGTTTTCCTGTGAGCCCCACTGAGGGCTGACTGACTCCCGCCAGCCTGCGAGACCACGCCCCTTGCATGCATGGCACCCTTTCCTCCAGGCCCGTGCACCTGCTCCCCACCCCCTGCCACAGAGCACACATGTCACCGCGGGGGAGGGAAGGCGCACTCCGGGAGATGCAGCGTGGGATCGATGAGGCGCGGGCAGTCGATACTGATTGATGCCCTAAGGAGCCGCTTGAACATGCGTTTCAGATTGTGGGATAGAGGCGGGATCATTACTGCTGCTGCTGGCAGGAGGCAGCTTAAGGTTTCCCCAGACCCGGCTTCCAAGAAGACGCTGCGTGTAGATGTAACGGGAAGATTAGAATCGTATTTTTCTTATTTTTTTAACTCTGGAATAAGAGGTGCCAAGGCGCTTGGCGGTAAGCCCGCTGAAATAGGTCGGCGCGGTCTGTGATGCAAAGGAGAGAGGCCGTGGTATTCAGTATTTATGGAAACATGCGGTTCTGGGGGCTTTATTCGTGTGTTCAGGTCCCAGCGCTTGCTTGCCTCTGCAATGTATGCATGATGCACGCTCCTCATTAGCATATGCTTCCATTGATGATCTATTTGCCCCGCATTCTGAGGCGTCCCTCCATGCTCAGTTCTGTCATCAATCTCGGCTCACTTATCTTTTCAGTCCTGGCTGTGGTTGCGCACCATCGACAACCACAACCTCCCTTAACATTGGAAGCATGATAAGAAAATCAGGCAGCAAGGAACATTTACACATGAAATAGCAGATCATGTATTTATACTTCTGCTCATAACGACTAAAGACACGCATTTGTTTGCCACAGCTTCTGTTTGTGGTTTCTATATTCTGCAGTAAAGGAATGTGGTTTGTAGTTCTACAAGATCTAGTAATAAATGCATCTTTTATTACCATTACCATGCGCGCTGCCACCTTTTGTACACAATCAATGCCATGGGCAGGGCTTTGAGTGGGATGAAAAACGGTGGGGTGTCTCAAAGGGGTGTGGCCAATGTAATTAAAAACACCTTAGCTAAAAATCTGTCCTTAGCATATTGTGCCGCAAGACTTGTATTTTGCTGTTTGTCATTGCATCCGATATATCATTCAAGTAACATCATACCTACAACAAGTCAGGACTATTGGCTTTGTCAATGGTTGTTAGGTTTTTTTTTTGCAGAGTTTTATTTAGCGCGAACTACACCCAAACCGAATCCGGTATCAGAGCGCTTTACATAGCACCAGTTATGTTACATGAGGACGGACACACATTAATTTTAGGCACGGGGAGATTGAGTGATTTGCCCAGAATCACAGGAGGTTTTTTTCATAAGATAAATAAGCAGCAACTATGGCTTGTATGTAATATTGAAAAGGCTTCCACTTAAGGCTCTGGTGACACCACAACAATGTTGCTGCTCCTGGGTTTCAAAAAGAGGAGGGAAATCCAGAGAGAAAATTTCCCTTCCCCTACAACGCTCAGCTGGTATGACATCATGCCGTAACTTCTCCACTAGTGAGAAGTGAGCAGTGTGAGCACGCGCACATGCATGTGCCTACTGTCATTGCAGTCGGGGAAAAAACTGACTGCCAGGGCATAAAACAGACCCCAACAGAGACCTGTTTTGAGGCCTCCTTTAAAAACTGCCAGTTCTCAGCACTGGTAAGACATGCCCCACTTACATTCCTAGCCATGGGCATTGTTCAAAGCATTTTACTTTTTACGGCCAGACTGGACGAGTTCGCCAAATGCAGATCCGTTTTTAGGTCGAGCCTAGTGTCAGAGTGCATGCGCTGCTCGCTCTTCGAGGCATGATGTATTAGGGTATGCACTAGCAGCTCCGCCCACTCTCCGTCCACATTTGTCACTGGCGTTTTATAATTGTCCTTCTTAAATAACGCCTTCTGATACATAAATAAGCTTGTTAGCCCCGCCTTGTCTGCATTTGTTACCGCCCAGAACGACTGGACCGACTTGTTACACGGACGGCTTTATCTAGTGGGTGAGCACTATTTTGTTTTAGGACACTGATGGGGACAATGGCGGCTGCTTTTTTTTTTTGTATGTGCCTGCTGAGCTCTCTTTTTTAAATTTTTTTTAAAATTCAATACCAAATGCGGCACCCGCTTCAGAGACACTGCGCTCAGTTTCATAATTTTTGTATCAACTTTAGTAATGAGCGTGGCGCCCGCTTCAGGGACACCGCGCTCTGCAATGCAATAGGTGTTGCTTTTGGTATTGTAAATGACAATGCCTTTTAATGTTTTTATAACCGGCATTGCCATTTACAATGCCAATAGCTAAAACACTCGCAATTACGAGACCTATTGCATTGTAAATGCTTGTTTCCATCTGTTAGTAGAAAGAAGGAAAGTGCTGCTCTTGACGTTCTAATTTTTGGAGATTTTTTCCTGCCATTGGCTTTTCTTAGTAGTGATTCACTTTTTAGCTTTTTTTTTATTTTTTAAATTGACTCCTTCTAAGGTCTCGCCTAGGCTGCGCATGCAATGTTTCTTCGAGACATGATGTATCCAGAATATGGGCCTGGCGCACAGCCCATCTTTTTAATTGGTTCCTCTTTCTGTCCTTCCTAAATGTCGGCTTTTGTTAGGTTAAATGGCTTATTAATCCCTCCTTTTGGGCCTATGTAACTTCCCATATGGATTGCCACTGTTACGTGTGCGCCCTAATTTTTTTGTGACTTGCCAGCTGCTCGAACAATGCGATTGTCTTGTTTATTTTTTTGTTGCTTGTTTTGTATGCTGCCTGCATGTTTACAACGTGCACTTCTAAGGTGTCTGTGCAGTCGTTCACTTTTTATTAGCATGCTACCTTCCTCACGGCCGCCACCCTTAATGTTGGAGGGTTGGGCTGCTTACGTGAAATAATCAAGCATGGTTAACACTTTTATACATTTTAGTGTTTACTGCTTAATTGTTGGCCAATTTCCAAATTTCTAGAAGTCTGTGTGGGAGACATGCACTAAGCACCTAAAACGTGTTGTAAGCTTCTTTGTGTCATTTAAGAGATTGAAAAAATTGTGTATGTACATTTTACCTATTATAAAGAACTGTTTTGAGCTGTGCTCATAATTTAGAACCTGTACTTGTTTCTAAATATTTAAAGCAGTTTGAGTTGTATTCTTGAAAAAGACACACTCATTACTGGAAAAAAACCTGGCTACTACGGTGCAGTATGCTTCTTATTTTTCCTACATTCATCAATCATTTAATTTCCATGTCGCTGTGACAGTCTTCATTTTTATGAACATTTTCTATTAATGTAGTATAGCCCCATGCTAGCTCCGTCTGCAGACTCCTGCCTTCCAGATTCTACCAGTTGCCTTCGGCTATAGGAGCATCATAGTCTCAGCCATGGACCAGAACTGCTTACAGGTTCGCTTGCTGTGGAGAGCTGCTTAGTGTAGCACTGGGCGGAGTGGTTGGGATTGGAATGCAGTGTCGGACGCACTGCCAGTAATAGCCTCAGCCTACAGTGTTGGTTGTAGGGAGGGTTGAAGGAAGGGTGTAGAGCTACGTACCTTATCTATAGTCACAGTGCATGTTTATTGACCAACATTTGTTCAGTTCCGTGTAGAGATTCTGGACCCTTGTTCTTTGTTATAGCGCTTACAGACCTTCCGGTGATAGGCGCTCTACAAATACAACCTAACATTAACTGCTATTAATCGTGCCTTTTGGAAAAAATGATCAGTTAAGAGATAAGTCACATCCAAATATCTTTAAAATAACTGCATATTATTCAGAAGAGATCCTCCGCATTTTATCCAACAACTAACTTCCTTGGGTTTAATCACCTCTCGCTAAGACTGGTGTTTCTCTCAGCATGTGCAGTGGTTGAATTAAGATACTCTGTGCCATCTCGTATCTCTTGCGTTGCAAAATGCTTCCATGTATTTCTCTAAATCTTCTAGTTCTTGCTAACAAACGACTCGCAGGTGCAAAATCGTTCTCACTGTAATCAATCATGCCTTCAACCCTCTATAGCCAAACTCTACCTTCGAAGAACCGCTTCAAAATCTTTACCCACACCCCTCACTTGTTCCAAACTGTGTTACATAGTGCTATAGTTAAATTGTGATTCTACCAAATAAACCTTACTTTATTTAAAACGGTATTATTGAAACTCCCACATCCCCTATGTAGGTCTCGCCTAAGCCAGCGCATGCGCTGATGTGGCGAGACTTTTAGTGAGTGGCATTTTAAAATGCGACCAGACACTGTGTGTTCTCAAGCTTGTGAGCACACGCGCAGCAGCCATCTGGCTTTCCTCGCGGCACCCTTACAGCGTGACTCTCCCCGCCCCTCCCCCACCACAGAGCACGTGATCGCTTTCAGGGAAGCGTTACTTTTACGTCCGCGCAGCCAATGCTGGTTTCTGAATGCTATCCTTTTATTCACTTATTAGGTTTATGGTGTGTCACTCACAAAAGGTTCAATGTTACTCTTCAGAACTTAGAACAAGATGAGGCTGTCTGAGAAGCATTTTTTCCTCTGCTAGTGCACATTCTGTCCGATCCCCTGGACATTTTTTTATATCAAGAAATCCTTTCCTCGCATTTTGTTGAAAACCCGAATGAAGCATGCCCACACAGCAGTCTTACACACAGAAAGCAGGGCCTGATTCAATTACAAATGTCTGCATTGTGGTTAAGAGCAAGGCATTTTTTATTATTCATTGTTAGTCACCACACTTCTGAGACAGTGTCATTAATCATAATTAATATTCTGCTCTCGATCAATTGGGCTCATCCCAGCGGTAACCTCTACAGTGACCTAGGCAGATTTAGCAGGTAGTTTCTTGGAGGAAATGTGGCTTGGGTTATTTCCCAAATGTCTTTAACGTGCCTGTCTTTGGCTTCTGGCTGGTGCCACAGCCTAATGCGTCTGAGCATGGACTAATCCTCTCGCTCCATGTGAAACCGTAAGACCCATGCTGTTAGTCCATCCCTTCCGGGTCTCACATCTGTCCCTTCTCCTCAAACCGACTTCTCCCTGTCCCACTGCAGAGGGTGTTTTCTTAAGTATAGAAGACACACAAAGGCACATGTCTCCCAGGATGTTTGTTAAGAACAGTGCCCTTTGTCTGACTGTCTTTATCATCTTGTTCCTGAGTTTACCCCGGGGGTAGTTACATTGTGTTTCGACCTCTCTATCTCCTAACTCTAGTCCCCTAGCTAATAAGGCATCATTATAGCTCAGGTAAAAACTCACTCATTTTCTATTCTTAATCTGTTATTTACTTTAGTTGTGTCGACTTTTATATATAGACTTGTGCTGAATAGTTATGATTCCCACATCCCTAGTGCTTTTTAGGTCTCGTGACCTATCAATGCGCATGCGCATTGAGAGAAGCGAGACTATAGGGCTTTAAACAAAGTTTAACTAACTGTGGCGATTTGGTGCTGTGCCCGTGCACTTTTAGGTCAATGTGCAAGCGCATTGACCTAAAATGCGCGTGCACATCATCAAATCGCCATCTGTTCCCAAAGCCACACTCCTCCCACACCTTTGAAGTGAAGCTTAGCTTCACTTCAAAGGCCCCGGCTGCTTCACACCCTCATGCCGCTCTCCCCGCTCCGCCCCCTCCCCTGCCCGCCGTGTGCATTTCTCCTCCCCCCCCCTCCCCACAGCAATGCCCTCCGTCTTGTTTCCTTTCTTGTTTGTTGCCCTGCCCTTCATCTGACTGTATTTGTTGTCCCTTTGCAACTGTTCACTTCTTTTGGTTTCCTTTAGCCCCCACCTCGGTACAGCTTCGATTCCATCTATGATCTGCTTGTTTGTCATCTTTCACAGGTACGGCCATGCCCTGCGCATAGCGCCGTTCAAATGCACCCGTGCACTCGGACCAACAGCGCTATCTTGGCTCTCCTTCTGTTCTATGTCTCAGAACCGATAGTTCACTCATGAATGATCTTGTCACCGGTCAGATACCTGAGGTTCTCCTCATCTCTGAGACCGGGATTAGTGCGATGCGACCCCTGTTCAAAATTAGAAGAAATCACACATAATACCAACGTCGTCTCCTGGAACCATCTGAATAAAAAGTGCCATCAAATATCAGATGCATCAAATCACCACTGCTATCCTTGAAGTGCGGAGACAAAGTGCATGAAATATTGCTGTAATTATATCTGAATGTAAAGATCGGGATCTAAAAACCGGGACAAAATGAACAAATATATTCCAGAGTAAAGTCTCAGCTCAGATCTGATACTCCCGTGCACCAGCGATCAAAGGGTGCAAGCGTAGCTATTTCATCCAGACTGCAAAAACTGCCACTCCATTCCTGAGGCCTGATCTGGCCCCATGCTTTGTGATAGACAGGCGCAAAGAAGCAACAACATCTTCCTCTGTACTCTCTATTCTATCTCTCACCCTGTCTCTCTCTCTTCTACCTCTATCTCACGCAAATTCTTTGTCCCTTTGTCTCTCTCTGTCCCTCATTGCGTCTCTCCTCTCTCCTTTCTATTTTACTTTCATTCTTTCTCTCTCTTTCTCTATCTCTCTCACTCTTCCTCTCTCCCACTCTCTCTTTCTCTCACTCTCTCTTCCTCTCACTCTCTCTTCCTCGCTCTCTCCCTCCCACCCTCTCTTTCTCTCTCTCACTCTCTCTTTCTCCCACTCTCTCTCTCTCCCACTCTCTCTTTCTCTCTCTCACTCTCTCTTCCTCGATCTCTCCCTCCCACCCTCTCTCTTTCTCTCTCTCTCCCACTCTCTCATTTTCTCTCCCTTCCAACCTCTCTTTCTCTCTGACCCACTCTCCCTCTCTTTCTCCCACTCTCTTTCTCCCACTCTCTCTCTTTCTCTCTCTCTCTCCCTCTTTCTCTCCCTGTCTCCCAAACTCTCTTTCTTTCTCTCCCACTCTCCCTCTCACTCTCTCTCCCACTCTCTCTCTTTTTCTCTTTCCCACTCTCCCTCTCTTTTTCTCTTTCCCACTCTCCCACTGGCTCTCTCTCACACTCTCTCTCTTTCTCACACTCTCTCTCTCTCCCCCACTCTCTCTCTTTCTTTCCCACTCTCTCTTTCTCTCTCCCCCACTCCCTCTCTTTCTCTCTCTCTCTCTCTCTCTCCTTGCTGCTTGTTTTCCACAATCAGAGCACTCTCCTCGCTGCTTCCCCTGTATCATCTTAAATTTACACAGATGCCCCCTTTTCTGCATAATTCTATATTGTTATTGAAACTAGTGCGTAATTTATATTTGGAAAAAAAGTAAGTGTCAGGGCCCTTCTTTGGATGCCACTGCAGCCTGCACTGCCAATAAAAGTACCAGTACAACTACAACACATTGCAATGTTACAAGTGTAACAATTCAAACTATTCCAGGACTCCCAATACGAATGGCATGGAATAGTCTCAATTGCTATTTTCAATGTATTTTGAATTATTAAATACTGTTGTTGCTCTCATCTTATAATTAAACAGACAGCGCCACCATGTGTGAACTGTCATTAGCGCCGACACTGAGAATAAAGTGCCCGTACTGAGCCCTGGAAACCACCGGTTCAAATTAATTGCTGCGTTCCCGGTATTCATTCCAAACAATCTCTATTATACATGCACACCACACCAACCACCACCCTTCTTTCCCACATATGAATTATTTATGTACGGCCTCAGAAAGGAATCATTTAAATTTCAAACCTGTAAAGTTCAATTCACAGTTTCTGTATTTTGTGGTCGCCTTTACATAGTGCATTACACAGTGAGTTATAGCCCTCAGTTCACGACAGGCGACACTGTTTCAAGCTGTTTTCAAGCTTTCAAGCCTTATTACAAATCACAAAAAAGATGTTAATATTTCACTTCTGTTCTTGGATTTTCGTCACAATAAAAAACACTGAATATAATCTTCACAAAAGTTATTTACAAAAGTTTAAGCTATTGCCATTACAAATTAAATACAGTATTTAACAATTTAACAAAAAAAATAAAAGCCATTGTTATTTGTAATATTAATACATCTAAGTCACGTAAATAAAAAACATGTTGCATTACAAATGCTATAGGTGTCACATTTGCGAAAGTTATAACTATTGGCATTGTAAATGACAGAGCTATTAATTTAGCTATTTTAACAAATACATAAATAAAAAAAAAATGTAATTTATAAGACCAATAGCTCAAACTTTCCTAATGCGAGACCTATTTCATTTCCAATGCTTGTTATTGTTATAGCTATGTAATGCTTTCTTCATCTAGGTGTTTCTTCGCGCAGAACTAGAGCAACTATCGTCTGATAATGTTTGTTGTTTGTTGGTGTTTGTTTGGAAGTAGTTCGTAGAGTGTTTGTGCACTGTTTAGGACTGCAGTGTTTTGTATGAGAAAGTGTAAAATGATCTGCGTGGATCTCTGTTGTGTCATGTGTGGGTAGATAGGGCAAGCAATTTTTCTGTTTTTATTTCAGCTGAGGAGGTCCCAAGTCCATTGCTCAGACAGAGCAGCGGCTTCTATTTACGCATTAAAATCTAGGTCTGTGTCTTATGATGCAATGGTGTGCACATTTTTTAAGTTTAAGATAGTTTTAGCTGCATGTTACTTGCATGTACGTTATGAGGCTTCCTCCCTCCTAAAATCCTTGCTGCGCCTGAAAACATTTATGATGCAAGACCACTCTCTATTGGTCCTTCCACCCTCCCTTCGCCAAGAACACCATTGAGATCCTTCTTGGTTTGACAGTTACAGCAGTAATTGTCCACTTTTGCTCTCAGGGTAATCCGTCAAAATACTGAGTGAAAAATATTCAGACAAAAATATTGTGGAAAAAAATTATTGGGGCATTTTTTTAAATGTAATTGTGCATAATACTGTTTTTAGGGGGAGCCAGCAAGAGCATACACTAACGCATGTGTCTTACTTGAGAGACGCTATTGTTTACAACAAGCATTTGCCGTGCAATATGTCTCGCATTTACGAGACTCTGAGCAACTGGCATTGTAAATCACAAACCTTTTATGTGTTGGTTTTAAAAACATATAAATAAAAGGCATCTTCATTTACAATGCCAGTAGCTTAAAATTTCGCAAATGCGAGACCTATTGCATTGCAAACGCTTGTTCCAATTTGTTCCCTGCTATTATTGCAAGATTGTTCCATTGCAAACAAAAAAATAAGTAAACATTGTCATTTACAACACCAATAGCTCTAACGTTCACCAATGCAAGACCGATTGAATTGTAAATGCTTGTTTTCTGCATGCGCTTAAACTGGCAACACCGTGCTCTCCTTTGTTCTCTGAAGGTGATGTTACTTGGTTTTTGTACGTTGCATGTCCTGCCAGTGGTATAGCTTTGTAACGTATTTAACGAGTTTTCTACATGCTATTGAGATGCGTTTCAGCTTGTTGATGAGTTTTGTTGCTTATATTCTAGTCCTATAATTAGTAGGTGGGCTCAGTCTTGTAGTTTAATGATTAACTATATGATTTTTGGTGTTTGAGTTGATGCTGGAGATCTTATTTCATGTTTACCATCTTCTTGGTATGTAGATATTACCCCTGCCTATGGAGGTGGAAATAATCAGTGTGTTTCTATTGGCTAGTACTTTTGAGCACTGGGATACATATCCTCACATGCATAGTGGAAATATCTACTGTTTATTGTGCAGGTAACTATCCATGATGGCTGAGTGATTTTTATGAAATTGTTAGAAACCATGACCAATACGGCAGGAGACCTTAGACTTAGTGGAGTATTCGACCGATCACACTTTGGTAAGAGCTTTAGAATGTCTGGACAAGCGGGATTGAGAATAGTTTTGACATAATCTATATAGACTAGTGTGAGGGTTGTTGCTCATTCTGGGGTACTAAACTGCTTCTTAAGGCAGTAAACGCTCCAGCTGTATGAAAATGTGAGTACCACTGGGGTGGAGGGCTTTAGAATACCCAGTCTCTCAACCTGGGCTCTTGCTCGACCTGTTAAAAAATCTGATGTGTTGTAGACAGTACTGCAGGGGGTTGCCCTTTCCACTGAACTAACTCTGTCTCCCCATGGAATACACTCATGAAAGTTGATGGCCACAGTTTGAATATTTTGTGTGGAGATTTAGTCAAACTCACTCCAGAATCCTATCAGATCTGCACCTCTGCTGTGCAGCTTCTCTGGATAGCCGGAAATAATCAAAGCTTACACTGTTAACCCAAAATAACATCTTAATGGGGAGCAGGTGGGAAACCTGTTGCTGGCCATTGTCTGGCTGCTTCACTGAATCTATAAAAGCGCAATACAATAGTCAAAAGAGAGGACAGTTTCTTTGCATCAATATAATCACATGAATTTTAAACTTTAGTCTTAACAGCAAGTTACCATTAAGACTGACATCTTCTTTGGATCTGTAGCGTGAGTATGGCTAGCATGTCTAAAAAGCGGGGCCTTACAACCCTAAATAGAGACCAGCTATGAGTCACAGGTGCTGGAAAAAAGGCATTTTCTGCAACTGTGGATCAATAATTTAACCCTTACAAGGTGTCCCAGTTACCAGGAGAACATCATTCTCAGTGAGTGGGTATCTCCAGTATTTGAATACACAAAGAATGTGCTCAGCTAAGGAAAGGACACTCCAGAAATTACTTCATCAAAACGAACAGAATTTTACGAAGTTGCATAGAACCTCAACATTAAAAAAACAGGGTTTTATGTGACTAAGAAAGGAAGACCTTTCTCATTCCATGTAAGCTTTGGGAATTTTTCAAAACCATTTCTATGCCATGGCCTTCGACTTGGGGGTGGGTGCACAATAAATATCCAAATATACTGACATGCAGGTTACACAGTGCTGCTCATTCTGTTAGGTTTTTTTTTTCTTTAGATTCCTTCTGATGCATTGTTTGTGGAGGCACAATTGCCAATGTCCTAGGTTGGCTCCTTCTCGGCAAAGGAAATGATTGCCTAGGGATGCTTTTAATTTGTTCTGGTTGAATAAATTGCCCAACGCTTTCCTGACAGCTACCTCATTTTCATTGGATTTTCCAGAATGTAGTGTGTTCAAACAACTCTGGGCTGATCCTCATGACCCCTCTTGGTTCAGACAAATGTGGTTCTTAACAGTTTTCTCATAACATCTTTGTTTCAGATTTTATACAGATACATAAATAAATGTAATAACACCTATGCACAATCACAAATTTGGCCATCAGATGTCTTTTCTTTAAAGGTCCATCTAAAAAAATAAATTGAATAAAAAAGCATGCAAATGTTAGTGTCACAATTGCAAGTACACCAAAGCTAGCTGCACCTGATTAAAATTCAATCCTTTTAACAACTATATCTTGTAGAGAAACAACCACATTGATCTAGGTTTTTAACAATCTTTTTGATACCGCAAGTAACAATATGTAACATGATTTAGCCTACACCTTGCAAGTGAACAATGGTTACTGTTAGTAACAAAAGTGAGCTATAGTTCAGAGGGTTTATTCAGCTCAGGAGATTCTATCATCTTGGCAGAGGGATTTAAAAAAGTCTTAAGTCCAACACAAGTCATTTTTAGGTCGAGCGTCCGCGCACACACACTGTCTGAAACATCTGTTGTAGTCCGTATATGGCGTGCAATCCCGCCAGCTGCTTAGCATAGGCCGACTCCTGCATCAGTCTTCTTTGCTGGCTTCTTATTGGTTGGAGTTCCCAATACATCACTTCTGTTGTATCTTTTTTTTTCAAATTTTTTTTTTTTTGTCCTCATACATGCCACCAGAAAATACATACTCCAGGTGGGATCTTTCTGCGCCTTCCACACAGACATTATCTATTCCGCCCCTGTTTACCTGTGGCCGGCAAACAGGGATTACCCAGGGGTAAGGCTGTCTCCTAGTCCAACTCCCTTTCCCCTTGATAAACACTCGTAGACACCAGGGAGGACAGAACAACAAATCTCTGGGATAATCATTGGACAAAAATTAGTTCTTCGTTCAGGCAATTAAAGCGGACCAGATTTTATTGGCACTCGCTTCATCGCAAGCCATATCTGACTGACTTGTCTGCATGATGTTTTTTAAACAATCAGCAAATATGGGAGGGGCCTCCGACTTCAAGCCTCTACAAATTTCTCTCATAGCAATGACTACCACGTAAAAAAAAAATTGTGATTCGAAGCTGTTCAAATTATAGCCCGATGGCAACCCAAAAAAGACCAATCTAGGACAGCAAACGAACTGCCTTGATATGATCATCTCGAGAAACTTGCAAACCGCCTCCCAATACCCAGAAATCAGTGGACAATCCATAAACATATGTCTATCGTCTGCTGCAGGATATTTACATCTGGGATAATAGAATATATTCGTTGATACCTTAGATAGTTTTGCCGGGGTCCAATACACCCTATAAGCTGTAAAAAGGTGATTTCTCCTCAGGTTTGCTGGTTTAATAACTCTCTGGGACATAGAAAAAGAGTCTCTCCAGATTCTCTGTGTCTCCTCACAACTTCCGGTTAGAACATTCCCCCAGAGATTCGTCAGTTCGGAATCCATGCTATCTTACTCCAGTAAATATCCTATACCAGAAGGAGACCTCCCGTTTCCAAACTCCCCTTCTGCAGATAGAATCAAAGGGCAAACTGTCCTCACCAGCCTCCCATGACTGTCTTGCCCACCATGCCGAGAGCTGGTTAAACTTGAATCTGGTTAGGGTCCCATTGGTTAAATTCGTAAGGGACTCCCAATTCATGAGCTGGGAGTTGGGGCTAAGATTCCCCCCCACGTCTTAATAGCAGCCATTTTAAGTGGCAGTGAAAGTTGATTTAAGAGACATTCTGGGGTACCAGGGGAATCCCAAATTGGGGCCTGAAAGTTGTAGTATGGTATCCCTAAAACTCTACGAATATACCCCCAGTTCTTGAGAGCTGCTAGCAAAGTCTTAAGACGGATGTTTTTGTAGAATTTGGGGTCCCAGAATTTAAAAAGAAAAAATTCTAGACCCTGTGGCTGATCCTGCAACATTGCCTTAAAGAGGCGACCCTGTGAGGAAGAATCTAATTTATTGGCCAATATCCTAAAATTCTTAAAAGGGAAGGCGTGGCAGTATTGAAATAAATCAGGTGGAGCCAAACCACCTATCTTCAAACCTCTCCTCAATTTCTTCCAAGCTATCCTGGGTGTTTTAGCAGCCCAAATGAAGGATCCTATCTTCCCTTGAAGGCTGGCAATATCCCTGTGATTAAATGGCAGCGGGATTGTATTAGAGGAAAGCTATTTTAGGGAGAATCTTCATTTTCACCAGATTGACTCCCTCATAGATGTTCAATGGCAAATTACCCCACCTTAACAATAACTTACACACTTCCTTTGCTACTCTCTGCCAGTTGATCGCAGGGATATCTATCGATTTTTGAGTTAAATAAATTCCCAGGTACCTGATCTTTTCTCTGGCCCCTTGTATGACCGTTGTGCTATTCCACCCCATTATATCCGTTTTCTCTTTATTGATTTTATAGCCGGATACATTTCCAAACTCCTCAGCGAGTTCAAATAACCGCGGAATTGCCTTCGTGTGATTGGAAGTATAGAGGAGAAGGTCGTCCGCATATAAGGCAGGTTTAAGTTCTAGATCTGCCATTCTAAAGGGTAAAATAATATTATCCGTTCTAAGTGCACAAACAAAGGGCTCGATATAAATGTCAAACAATAAAGAGGAGAGGGGGCACCCCTGCCTGGTGCCCCTAGAAATACCAAACCATTCTGATAGTCCCCCATTAACTAAAACCTTCGCGCGGGTGTTCCGATATAATGATTTAACTCCTTCTATAAAGATAGATGGAAACCCGAACCTCGTCAAGGCTGCCCAGAGATATTCCCAGCTGACCTGGTCGAACGCCTTAGCGGCGTCAATAGCTATGATGGCGAGTGGCAACCCCTTTACCTCCGCAAAATCGATTGCCCCTATTACTTGTAAAGTAAGCTCGTTGAGCTGCCTCCCAGGTATAAACCCTCTCTGATCCGGATTTATTATAGTCTTTATTATTCAAGCTAATCTAGTAGCCAGTATTCCAGAAAAAATCTTTAGATCAGAGTTCAACAATGAAATGGGTCTAGAAGACCCGATTTTTTTTTTTTTGTGGGTCTTTATTTTGCTTAGCAACCAAGGTTATAGTAGCCTCTGCCCAAGATGGGGGATACAGTCGCCTTGTTTATCTTATTAAAAAGTGTCACAAGCACCGGGACAACTGTCTCCAAGATGTCAGAATATATTTCGACCGGTAGTCCATCAGGACCGGCAGCTTTACCTCGGCTCATTTTCTTTAATTGTTTTATTATTTCACCCTCTGATTTCACTGGCTATATAAGTCTTGTCGGATTCAGACAGTTGAGGCAACTCTCTCTGATCTAACCAGTTATTAACTACTTCTGAGTCATGTGCAATTTCTTCCTGGTAAAGGCCCTGCATAAACGCCCGAGCTTCCTCCCTAATCAACTCACCCTCTGAAATTAATAGGCCGGATTCCCTTTGAATCAGGTTCTTGATATTATTTCTAACCCTCTCTGTCCTTGATTTCCATGCCACTTCTGTTGTATCGCAAGGTACACCGATTGACTACAGTTGTGCTATGCACTAAATGTTCATTTCTTCTATTTAGGGACTATTATTTTGTGTAATGCCACCACGGTGCTTAGCATAGCACCCAATTTATTTATGTATATTTAAATCTCCATGGCACCCGCTTCACGGGCTGCCATGCACATAAATTAAATATGCATGGGTGCTACGTTAAACCTTTTAACGCGGCACCCGCTTATTTTAATTGTTTCCTGATTATTTTTTTTTTAATATATCACTATGGCACAGACGCCGCACTTTATATTTTAGCACTGCACCCGCTTTGTTTCCCGCCTCTGCTCTATTGCATGGTGACTGCATCCTCATCATGTGTTCAAAACAGGGTCGCGTAGATGACTCTGCAGACCTCTCTCAACTCCAGCAAATGCAAGACCTATTGCATTGCAAATGTTTGTTATTAATAGTCTCCGGTGCTGAAATCTTGGCATCCAGGATTGAAAACAAAGTCTTAATGTAATTGAGCCAGGGAGTTTTAAGCTCGTGGCATACCTTTTCGAAACTTAGACGGTCTCTTATATTAAACTGATGTTTCCTTCTACAGCCATATGGTAATCCATTTTAAAGGGGATTGGGGGGCGAAGAGACAATATATTTGTAATATAACTAATTCTAGGTGGCATGCTGTGGCAAAGAGACAATGGACATCTTGTGAATTGATCTTCAATACCATACGACACAATTGGTGATCACTTAGCCTCTGATATATCTTGAGCATAGCTTTAGGGGCTTATTTCCCAATCTGGATGCAAAGTCAAAAACTGCTGTGATGGACCTTGTATAAATATTTCTGTTATAAAGGGAACCAAGAACACAATAGATTGAACAATATGTCCAAGGTATGAAAGCAAATCTACCCCGGTTATTTTACAGCCTGGAACTCTGAAAGATTTAGACTTTGATCTAGGTTTGATTACCATAACATGCGATTTATTAAAATTGATCTTCAAATCTAAAGAATTCATAAATGCAACAAAAGGCAGTAGACTTTTTAACCCCAAAGCGGTTCTAGCAAGTAGAACTTAATAGTCTGCATACAGTAACGCTGGTATGTTATGTTTGAGTTAAGAGAATTAGTTCCCAGTCACTTCCTACCATTATTTTAGAGTGAGAGGTTGGACCATGAGTATCAGGCCTGTGGGCACCTATATTTGTCAGAATGGAACATTGTCTTTTTCTTTGTTGTCAGGAAGGACTTTTAATGTCAGTGTAGAAGAAAGTGGCTTTGCTTTCACCACTGGGATTCTTGAAACTCCACTGATCCCTTTGCATGCTTCCATAGATTACGTCTTAACATTCATGATACATCAAGTGGATTCTGCAATTCTTATAACTAATTTTATTGCGTTTTCAGTGTAAAACATACTTGAAAAAATTAAACCGCCACATGCTATAAAAGGCCTGTCTTTTCCTCTTTTGTACTTGTCATCCTAATCAAAAGTACACTCTGGAGGACAAACACTGGTGAGTTTCTTGTGGCTACTGACTTCCCACTGTCGGATGGCCTAGAGCCGTATGTATACATTTTTGTCCAGGCCCTGCCTAAGGAATCCAGTTGAATCTTTAGCATTTCTGCAGTGTTGATCTTCTATATCTTCACACTTTTTTTTAGAACATCCCCTTAGACTCATATATTGGTTGTTTAAGGCCCATGCATTGATCCATACCCCTGCTCCATTTTTCCAAAGTGTTAAGCTATCTAATTTTTCCTACCACTAATCCCAACCATAGTAGTGGCAATTTATATCTGAGTCAAGGTCCTCAGCCCCTTACAGAAGGGCCAACTTTGAGTCTACTTTTAGTAACAATCCCCAAATTGCCCCCAAGCAGGCCAGCACTGCCTCCCAGTATGGACGGAGCTGTGTACAGTTCCCTACTGTATGTAACTCTTCAACCCCCTCACCCATCCCCCCAAGGTATTTAAAGTTCACTTGCTTGAGTGGCAGGTCAGCCACCCACGCCAAATCCTGGGGCAGCGCATTTATCAGGGACGACTTGATTCCACCCAAAGAGATTAGGTATCGGTAGGGCACGGTCAGGAAAATAAGAAAATCCTCTGCGTAGAGGGCCACCCTGTCTGAGACCCCCATCCTATTAATTGAAGCCCCTCAGCAAGACATCCATTCAAAGCCACTCTCCCGTCATTGTAGCCTTCATTGCTTCCCATAATGTTCCCAGGGATTGTACCGAGCCTTTGTTGCATCGAAAGTGGTCATCAGTCGCCTCCCCAATGTAATTTCTGTATTCCTTCCCATAGAGTGACTAGGCATTTACTCGCTAGCGCCATTCGTGGTGTTCATGGCCCGCCCTGAGGCAAAGTTCAGCTTAGGGATTGATGAGAGCGTCACCCTGCCATGATGTTTCTCCCACCCTCGTGTCTCCGCTTTGGGAATAGGATTCAGTTATCTTGTATTACTTAGGTAAACATCTTTCAGCTGTTTGGCTGGCTTCATGTATGCTACAAAAAATTAAGCTGTTTGGAAACCCTCTATTGGTCTTGTCTACTTGCATCTTTGTATTAGATCACTTTAGTCCATACCTCTTCAATGCACAAGGAATTTAAAATATGGCCTTTTGTAACATTGAACTCCGAAAATCAGGTTTCTGACACTGTCCTCTTGGAAATAATATATTGTCCAGCTCTAAAAAGGTCCATATTTGGTTTTCCTTAAGAGAAATTAGTAATATGATAGTAGGGAGATGACTTTGGCAAAGCTGGGCAACTGCATGGCTGTATGCTGTAACGTCTTAAACCTGTAGTACAATTTGTTTTCCTACTAATTTGTCTATTTAAATTTGCTTCAGTTCAGTTACAAGTTACTAATTGTATTTTAAATCCACTACCAATGTTCTGTTTTCTGGCAGAAGAAATTAGACTGATTTGGATTAGATAGAAATATTATGCATAACCTTTTTTCGCAGTTTGATAAAAACTGCGTTTACTCAGTGGCTCCCAGATTAGATGGTGAGCCGTGAGTGTATGTGAAAATACTAATTTGTAGTAAAATTTAAAAAAAAAAATTAAGTTTAGTACAAGTAAGCCAATGCTCAAAAAATATGGTAGTTATTATGTACTTATCCATTATATGCATGGTATTTTACCTTTATTACAGTGACTAGCAACTGAAAAAATACTTGCACCACACATGTCTTAAAAATAGGTCAAACTGTGTAGACCCATAAATAAAAACAGCATTTCTAACTCCTGTTAGCATGGAAAGTAAAAACAAGATAACTTCCTCTGAAGAGCAATTTTTTATTAGGCATGCTGACTATATGAGATATTAGTTTTTCCAATACAGGATGTCTAGAGACTGAAGAACTTACAAGGGTGTTATTTAGTAAATACACTGGTGACAGGGATATCCTGAATGATGCTGTTGAATAGTTGCGGTCAACCAATCTGGAGCATTTGACTATAGAGCCCAGTTCATCTGTAATGTATACAACTGTCCACAAACCTACCCGAAGTCACTTATTTGACCTTCTTTTTAGATCCATCCGTCACTCTCACTAAACGTCTATAGCTTGGCCTATGGGAAATACTACACATGTTCTGCTTGGTGGCTAACCTGTAGTGAAATCCCATCTCTTCTTGTCCCCTTCCCTCTGTGCGGACCATTTTTATTAATTTCTAAATAATGCGACTTTTCCTCGCTGAAGCATTTTTTTTATTTTTTACTGCCAGATGTGAAGCTGTGATAAGCTTCTGTGACCTGCCACCATGCTATGGTTTCTTGGACCGGGCGGGTGGCGAGTCACTGCCACCATACCCTCCCATTTCGTTTTTCAAGGGAGAGGTGGTATCTCCTTTACCCTTGCTACTCCCCTCTGCCGCTCACTTCACATTCCAGACATTCCCCTTCATGTAGTTGCTGTGTTGTGCTGCTGTGTAGTCGTGGAAATATCTGTTGCCTTTCAGTGCCTCGGTTTGCCCTTTCACCTCCCACTAATACTGGAAACTCATAACCTGATTTCAAACATTTTTTTAAATAGTGAGATAATGGTAGCGCTTCAATAGAATTGGAGTAATCTTTTTGCATGTTTGTATAATAGGGATTCACGTGGCATACTACTTTGTAGTTGTGCTGCATGTTTTAAGCATAAGTGATAAGGAAAAATGGGCATTTTCAGTGATGGAAATGGAAGAAGTCATTTGTTTTGCTTCTTGGCAGTATTAAGGTATTCCATATTAAGATTTGGCTTAGTTTGCCATTGCTTCCTTATTGTGGCACTATCTTCCTGAGATTGGGGCATGGTTCATAGTGTGTCCCTATAGAACCACCATTCTTGGAATATTTGATATAAAAAAGATCTTGCTGTTCAACCAAATTTCACACTGACTGGCACCTCACATCCACCTGTGGACAGTTATTGGAAAATCCTGTTCTTCTTTTCTCACCCAGCAGTCTTCTAATCCTTCCCCTTTTTCTCTTATTGTATATTTCTTGAGACCTGGCATGAGGGGATGTAGAGAAGGTGGGATAAGACTGCTAGATGGAAAATCCCTTTCTGTTCTGTCTTTTTCTCATTACCCAGGCCCCTCCGTTACCATTTCCCTTCTGCATGTCTGTAGAGGTAATGACTTAGAATTACATTACCTTCTGTTGGCACACCTTCAAGCATAGTTAAGAGGCTAAAAAGCGAATTGTACTAGTGTAATCTCAAATTTGTTCATCAAGCTCAACCCAAGAATTATTCTCCACTTAGTAGGAATGTGTTCCAGCTCATCATTCAACATGCTAGTCCTCATTTGGCTGTTGAGCCAGTCTCCTGTCATTTTCAATCCCCAAAGAGCTCACATCACTTTACTGTTGAGGAGTCTGGCGTATTCTCTCCTAACCCTGCCTGTTCAGCTTTACTCTACAAATTCACACAAGTCACTGAAATCAATGTCCCTGGTATTTTGATCTTCTGCAAGACATCTCCTCAACCCTAGGAAGTTTCCAAAGCCAGAGTAGTAATCACTGGCCCCAGTGATGTGACATAATAGCCAGCCTGTTTAATTTCTTTATCCAGCTGTGATTCAGATAATCTCTCCAGGCTTCTCCAGCCTACTTTGGGTCATATGGACACTTGAAACAGTAGTCATCTGACCATTGTCCTTCTTTGTGGAAGCAAATTACATCAGTGTCTTCCAGTCAGGCCTCACATCCTATCCGGTCGTTTCATTCGAAAAAGCAGAGTAGAACTATTTAATTTTCTGGATCAGGTCTGCTCCAGCACATTGAGGCTGTTTGACCTTGCAGCTGTCTTATGATCGTTTTAGTGTACCTCAGTCTTCTGGCTTTTCTGTGTTTATGTAGATGACCGTCATTATCCTTTAAAATCTTGAGCAGTGTAACCTTGCCATCACTATTATACACAGATTCCTAGAGCGGGTCAAGAACGCGAAGTGCTCAATCATCTTTAGTTGAATTGGGATAAGATTAACAACTTAACTACTCTTTACAAATGTTCATTTGGATGCAGGAGAGTTGCCTGTGCCTCAGTGGCGTCAAAACCCAATTCTTGCTACTGGGCTTTTTTCAACCCTACACCTCTTCTCTCCGACTTGGTATTATCATCCTCCTATCCCAGTGAACAAAGCTTGTAATTTGGGGGTACTCTTTGAATGATCTGTCGTTTACCCCAGCTAAATCTGGTCTACATAACGGCATTGCATTATCTGGCTTGTGTTTCTGCTGTTGCCTCACTGCTCACATAAAATCTCTAACTCTCTTTAGTTGTGTTATAAGTATGTCTTTGCATAGATGTATTATTGGAATGTTTGTCAACTTTTTTGGGTGGTCCTAGTATTCTGGCTCCTTAAAGGGCAGTCTGCTGAGTAGCCGGAGAGTCAAGTCGTGGGCCTGTTACTGATATTACACATATGGAGCACTACTCTTAGTGTAGCGCTTTTTATTTGGAAAGTCTGGAGTTCATTGATTCATGGTATAGCTATTAATAAAGAGAAATGCAGGTTAACTGACCATGTTGCTTATTTGGGTCATAGTATTACTCGGAAGGCATTAAACCTAAATCCTCTTTGATTAAGGCATTTAGTGATGCACCTATTCCTAAAGACCAGTACTTTTACATCATTTTAGGTTTTAGCTGATACTATGCCAGATGTGTTCATGGGTATGCTTTTATGGTTAAATCTCTGCATGCACTTTTTTTTTTTTTAAAGAAAAAGGTGGAAAACTAGAGTGGTCTGATGAACAAATGACTTGACAAAATCAAGAAGTTGATGGAGAGTGCTCTTGCTATCAAACCATACGTGGTCAAAAAGTTTGATTACATGGGATGGGAGTACATGTGTTCTGGGGCGGTGGTCATGGTCTAGAACAATTTCTAAATTTTTTTGGGGCGGGGGAGCACAAAATTTGATCTATATACTAATACTCCTTTAATTGCTATGCTAGGTAGCAGTTATTCCAATAAAGCCTCTTCAAGATTGATAAGATTCTCATGTTAACTTGATTACAGTTTTGAAATATTTACCAGTAGGAAACAATGTGAGGGCAGACTGCCTTTCTTGATTGCCTGTTGATGATCTGGAAGATGTGGATATGCAAGATGATGATTTAGTGCCACAATTAATGCAATTGAAATTTTTAATATTACTGAGTTCGAGGAAAGAAGGGATGTAACTTGATGCAACTTTGATCCAAGTTAAAGACTTCATTATTAAATGCTGGCCGCGTGATAGCAGAAACTTTCAAATCTGTACTCACTATGTTAGCATCTGAACTTGCGTTGGTGAATGACATTATTCTTAAACAAGGTAATTTTGTTCCTCCTGCTGGGCTTTGCGAAAAGATGATTGCTTTAGCCCATGGAGAACGTTTGGGTATCTCTACCACCATAAATAGGATTAAACTAAATTATTGGTGACATGGGGTAGGCACGCGCATTAACATTTTTAGGTCGAGCTGGAGTTAGCATCCAAAGGATGCGTCCAGCTGGAGACCTAATGTTGCCTGTCTCGGGGGAAGGAAGGACAAGAAGGTGCCACGCGCTTCTCTTGTCCTGGATTTCACTGCGTGCACGCGCACCCACATTCACGCATGCACACATTACAGCCACACGCATACACAGCCACACGCAAACACAGGCACACCCCCCCGCCCCCGCACCTACACACACACTAGCGCACCTACACGCACACATACAAAGACGCACCCGCCATCGCCATCGCACACACACACACACACAAGCGCACCCCCTCCCCCCTAGAACTAAGCCACATTTACCGCCGGGACTTCTGTAGCCGGGGCTCTCCCTCGGGCATGGGAGCCCCGCTTTCAGGCACTCCGTGGGCGCGTGCGCGGGACTTCCGAAGACGGAAGTCCCGCCTGCCCAAAGGAACTCAAAGCCTCAAACGCGCATGCGCAGTGACGAGACAGAAGTGGAAGAACTACAACTACCGGCAGGCACGCGGCTGATGGGAGACTGACGCATACAGTAGCAAATCAGACCTCAACACTTAAAACCGTTGCCTATGAACGACCGTGAGAGGTTGGCCAATACCCCGTTACCAAGGCAGCGCTCCCGGAAGGAGTAGGACGCTGCTGGACGGCGGGAGGCGGCGCGGGAGCTGTGCTGGAGGCAGCGGCAGCCGCGGTGGTCTTGAACCCGGAGGAGACGCAGAGGTTCCCAAAGTGACACCACGTACAAGGAGGAGAGCCGCGACCTACATACAGTAGGCAGCACAGGCGCGTGGCGGCCCCCACTGACAGGTAAGGTCAGTCTTAACTTCCAATAGACCTGAGCCCCCTACCTCTTCGTCATCCTAGTAGAGCTTAGGAACTGTGGCAGGGATTTAAAGGACATCTTTGAACCATATCCCCCAGCCTTGTCGTCCAGCATTAATGCTCTCTACCAGATGGTTTTACTCTCTCCACCACCCTCCGCCCACTATTATCTTTTTTGCGCTTTTTAGGAATGTGCTGTTGTGGAGTAAAGGGGGCATCTCTTTTTTTTTTTCAGGCCACATTCGTAGAATCACCGCGTACCTTTTATTATTATTTTTCCCAAGAATAGAAGATGTGACCTGTTGTTTACCTTTGTTAAGCGGTGTCGGCTAAAATAAGGGTGTTCTTTAAAGTTAGACTGTAAACTATGAATCAAATGTCCGTCTTTAAGCTTCGCTAAGATCTTTCATTCAAACGTGTGCACCTTTTAAATGCGCCGTAACCTTAGTTAAAGCGTGCACTTTTGATTCAAAGTGTGTTTTTAATTGGATATGAGCATCTTTTATGCAGACTATATAGTATTGCAGCAATTACACAGATCTTACTTACCCCTATGTGGGGCGCCGAAGCGTTTGCCTACATATGAGTAGCACGCTACACCATGTAGTGTGTGGTTGGAAAGATGTTGTTTTTGCTTTGATCTTGTGAGGTGAAGTGTCCCGTGCGTGATGACACGATACATGTATCCTGGTATGGGATGCAGACGCATAGGATGATGACGAGACAGACACGCAAGTGTATGGTTTTCAGTATGCTGGTACAGGCCCGGTTCCAGAATATTTGATCTGGCTGGGCCAAGGGTGTGCTTGGGTGGGACAATGCGGGACACATTTATAACAATTCTGAAGGTAGACTACAAGCCCTAGAGTTACACATGGACATGCATTCAACAAAATGCCTGGGGTAGCGAAAATGCCATTGCGCATACTTGACCTTAATAACATCACAAGAAGTGACATCATGTGACCTTTGACCCTCAATCTTCCTACAAAGTGATGTCACATTACCTTAACCCTTATAACATCACAATAATTTACATTGCTGAAGTTATAATAAAACATGCCTATTACAATAACTCAACATTGGAAAATGTCTGATTTTGATACCACTTGCATTAGGGTGCTGACGTCACATGGAAGGAATCCTTAATCGTTTTTCTTAGTTTTACATGAAAAATTATGTGTTAATCTGAAGAGGATAATTCCACATAAATTCTTAGATAATGGTTGGACATTTATGATTCCCTTATGGCTGGTTATGTAATGAGGCATGCACTGTCACAATGGGAATATTATTTATGCCACATCCTACAGTATATTACTGTGTGCATCATACACAGACTAAAATACATAAACACCTTCAGAACTCACATACTGAAACAGCCGGGTCTGGTGGACTAATGCGTTCACTATATGGGCTTGTGGGCTACCTCTTGGTCACAGGCTCAAGACACGGCGGTCTAAATCAGCCTTTCATCCTTCTGAAGTGAATAAACTGAGTAGGATTGGTGTCACTACATCGCGGTTTTTTACAACGCATTCCGTTACATCGGAATTTTTACAACGCAGGATCCATTACATCGGATGCCATTACAACGCATGGCATTACATAGCAGATGCTATTACAACGCATGGCATTACATCGTAAGTATAGGTAAGTATAAAAAATGTAATTAAGTTAATTTAATTAATTTAATTAATTGAATTAAAATACATTTTAAAATAGTAATTAATTTTATTTAATAAATTTAAATCTATTTATTTAAATTAATTTTAATAAAAATTGTAATTAATTTTATTTAATTAATATAATGAAATTAATTTAATTTAAATATTTTTTTAATTAAATTAATTAAAATAATGTATTTAATTTAATTATTTTAATTAAGAAATGTAATTAATATAATTATTTTAATTTAACCTAAAAACACCCCTGTACGCCCAAACCCTACCCTGAAACCTAAAAACACCCCTGTACCCCAAAACCCAAACCCTGCCCTGAAACCTAAAAACACCCCTGTACCCCAAAACCCAAACCCTGCCCTGAAACCTAAAAACACCCCTGTACCCCAAAACCCAAACCCTGCCCTGAAACCTAAAAACACCCCTGTACCCCAAAACCCAAACCCTGCCCAGAAACCTAAAACACCCCTGTACCCCAAAACCCAAACCCTACCCTGAAACCTAAAAACACCCCTGTACCCCAAAACCCAAACCCTACCCTGAAACCTAAAAACACCCCTGTACCCCAAAACCCAAACCCTACCCTGAAACCTAAAAACACCCCTGTACCCCAAAACCCAAACCCTGCCCTGAAACCTAAAAACACCCCTGTACCCCAAACCCTGCCCTGAAACCTAAAAACACCCCTGTACCCCAAAACCCAAACCCTGCCCTGAAACCTAAAAACACCCCTGTACCCCAAACACCCCTGTACACCTGTACTTATTTTCAAAATTACTTTAATTAATATAATAAATAATAAATTAATAATATTAAAAAACATAAATAAATATATTTAATTATAATTAATATTAATAAAATTAAAAAAAAAAAATACTTACCTATACTTACGATGTAATGTCATGCGTTGTAATAGCATCTGCTATGTAATGCCATGCGTTGTAATGGCATCCGATGTAATGGATCCTGCGTTTTAATAGTTCCGTTGTAAAAGACTCCCGTTGTAAAAGTTGCGATGTAACGGTGCATCACCAACTGAGTACCATTGAGTTGGGTAACAATAAACCTGTGATATTCAGTGCCAAGATACTCTTGGGTGAATGTGAATTTTACAAATACACATGTTCTGCTACATAATTGAGGTGCAAAAGGACGTTCACAGGTCTGGGCTCCAGTGCCACTGCACCTGCTGCATTATTAGCAGGTTATACCGTGTCCTCACTCCCTCATACACACCACCTAACTGCAGCTTGCCTCCGACATGAGGTACGGTTGGCACATTGCAGTTCTCTATTCGACAATAATATTTAATGTCTCAGCCAGTGTAAAAATAGATAAAATCACCCAAAGACAGCATTTTTCCCCTTCAAGGTGCCTACTTAAAACAGTATTTATAAAAACAATGCACTTTAAAATGTGTTCTAGAGGTTCCACAATTACACTTGACTAGGGTTGCCACCTGACCGATTTTTTTGTATTTTTTTTTTTTTACTGACTCCGCAGGTATTTTAATGTCCCAGATAGTACAAAAATGAGCATGTACATATCAAATTTATTTCATTCTATCATTAAAATTTGATACTTTTGTACAAGCCATATTGTATATGTTCCTTTTTATACAAACAAAACTCAACTACTGCATAAATAAAGACATTGCCATTTACAATACTAAAAGCTCAAACTTTCCTAATGCGAGACCTATTGCATTGCAAATGCTTGTTGATGATGGATGCTGAGTGTGTTAATTTTCAGGCAAACTTTGGAAGATAAAAATGCTCCCTTGTCTGGTAGATTGGCCTGATTGACTTTGGAAGAAAGTAGGTTTTAATTTTTCTGGTCCTTATGACATTTTAGGAAGTAATTGTAAGCATATCATTTTTGCAGTGGATTACTTTTCAAAGTGGACATCTTTTGAAAGCAATGGACACTTAATGGTAAGAAATTTCTGGAGGAATTTTCATATAGAAAGGGCGACTAAACCAGTCCTGAGATAATGGGACACCTTTTCATATGGTGCATTTTTTTTTTTTTTTAGCAAACATTCCATACAGCATACCAGGGTGCTTGTGCACAATCCTTCATCGAATGGTCTTGTAGAGAGAGCATATATTTTTAAAAGTTGTTCGGAAAGCATTGGCTAGTGGATTGGATGTTGCAAAATATTTGAAAGAAAAAGTTTGGAAATAAAAATTGTACGTATCGTAGCACTACAGGAGTTTATCGTAAAAAAAAATGTTTGTACTACTGAGTAGCCCAATTACTCATTTGAATCAGTCTTGGCTAAATCGGACTAGTCGTAGTATTAAGTCAATAGATATGAGGAGTGTTACGTAGATATGTGGAAGAAAAACAGAATGCAGTTTAAGTATTGTGACAGTGCAAGTAACGTTAAGGATGGTGACTTGAATCCAGAAGATTGGGTTGTGGTTAATAAACTGACGTGTTGCTAAAGGTGAATCTAAGTTCTCGAAACCAGCCAAAGTACTTAAAGTATCTAAATCTGCTGCCTTATTGGAGAATAAGGGGTGGAGGAACACAAATTCTATTGTGAAATTTTGCCCAGAACTGTTGCGCATTATGTCTGGAAAAGTAAAAGTTATTGAATCTGAAAGTGACAATGAGTGGTATGATTTTGATACTTTGTCAGTAAACTCCCATAGCAAGTGTTCATAATGGTGTAGTGTGGATAATGTTAATCCTGAAAAATCCATGAGATTTGGAATTGTTGATCATCACAGGGTTACCAGAAGCAATAGAATAAGAACAATGCCTGTTGATTAGAAAGATTTTATTACTTATTAATAGTTTGTAGAATTTGGACATAGTATTTTACAATTTAACAAGATTTCAGTTTATACCATTATTTCGAGCAGTTGTTTTTTGTTTATTTAAATTTTCTCTTTTACTTTTTTTTTATGGTCGGGGCAAATATGTCATTAGTGTCTTTGCTTAAATGTATTTACCTGGCACTACATTATTGGAATGTTGTGTCCTCTCTTTGTAGGGGTTCTAGAATTCTGGCTCATTGAAGAGCAGTGTGCTGTGCATTGGGTCTGTTATTGAACAAGGCGCACTCATTTTAGTGTGCAGCTTTATATTTGAATGTATCCATACAACAAGGCTACAACGCAAAACTTTGTAGATGAGATCAAAACTATGGAGCCAGTCTACTGTACGATTTGAAATGGCATTGACGCATCACTCAAGGCTTGAGGTCCATCTGTTGACTGACAGGTGAAGAAAGTGAATCATTAAAACTACCTGCATAAATCATATGACACTTCATGGTTCATCTCTGAACTACCGTACAAATCTGTTTGGTCCTCCGGAGTGCGGAATCTAATGAAATATCTACTACTCCATGGGACCGGTTGCTTCGCAAAACGACTTGTCCCTTTGGTGCCATGTAGTGCGGCGACAAATTATGGCAGCAGCCTCATTATATGAGAGCCCTGAGAATAGCCTCTCTGATTATGCCAGAGCTCATACCATAGTATGGTTTGAATACTAGCAATTCCCTTGTTTTGCCACCTCTCTGCGCTGGAGGTAGCAACAAGCAATAGTTCCCCATGTTTGGAATGCCTTTCATGTCCGAACAAACCTACTTGCGTGTTTTATGGGTTTTCATCAGCTTGTACCTGATATTTTCCCATATAGAGACAGGTTACAAATTTACCCCTGACCAAGCCAGAGACCAAACTTTATTCAGGGTTGAGGAAAAAAGTGGTTTGTGGGAAAGTGACATTGTTACAGGGCAACAGATTTTCGCATGCTGAAATCTACACATGATTATATGCCAATGTTAAAATGCAGTTCCAAATACTTTCTAGGAGGACAACTTCCTGAACTACTTCTGTAAATTCTTTGAAGTCATGAAAGCTGTAAATCTGCTCTACTGCAAGGATATATAACTTGAGTGCACTTTTGTGACTTTCTTTAACCACATGAATGCTACAGCAATTCATTCTCTGTGCTGCAGATCCTAGATTCCCATTGTTCATGACGAGCTCAGCTCGTCGTGAGCACACTAGCAGTGTACTGCATGACGAGCTGAGCTCGTCATGAGCTTGGAAGAGGTTAAGAATTGGGCCCCTATTTAGGTCCGGTGTGTTTTTATAAAAATGTTTGCTCTCTATCTACCTGCTGGCTTGAATGTGAGTGACTGCATTCTGCTCTTTCACAAGGAGCATATTAGCACACAAAGAAGTTTTGTTCAGTGATTGCAGCAATGTTTGGTTTTTGAGACCAAAAGTATTTTTGTTTTTCGCCAATGTTTGTTACAGTGATGAGGGCCCGGAAGCTCCCACAACAATAACATTATAAAACTCACATCAAAACAAGGCACGCATGACCTAACTAAAAGGCTGACCTCCAAAGTCCTACCTATTGGGCTTGCCAATGCTTGTTTGTTTTCATGTTCCCATAAGTTTGTTGCAAGTGGTTACACTGATTTTCCATCATGAATATTTTTGGGAAATACCAGCATGCATCAACACATTTTGCTAAATTATGCTTCAACCGAAGGTTCACATAAATGCCCAGCAGAATATCTTGATATTTTGGAGTTCTCCCCACGCCACAGGAGTAATGTGGCCTGGAAATATCGCCACATTGAAAACTATGATGCAGTGAATCCGTTCAGCCGCGAACAAGTTGCATGAACAAACTTACTGAGGCGACGAAACACGTGTTGGCTTGGGAACGCTTTACTTACTGGAAATTTGAAGATTGATTAAAGGAGGAGAAAATAAACAGAATGCTCTAGTGTTTTATGTGTGAATAACATCTAAAATCTTAATTTGGAATGTTTTACGTGTGCTGGGGTATAACAATTATCACTCACAGCGACGTTTTTCACAGAACTGAGTCACTGTATTTACTGCGGCTTCTGCACCTGATGCAGGCTTGACTTTTATGCCCGCTGTATTTTCTGATGATGCAAAGAGATACGTGTATCGGAGTCTGAGAGCTACTTTTCCCTGCTCCAAGTCAACGGAATTATGGAATGAGGAGAGGATGTGACATAATGTCTAAAGCTGCCCACTTTGTCACTGCGAAACTGGGTTAGACTCTCGGTGGGAAGGAAGCTCAATCCTGTGGTTCTGGGCAGAACAATTAGGGCCTGAATCACAAAAGTAATAGGGGAGTCTGCTTTCGGAGCGAAATCTCCACAATAAGAATTTTCATTGGGAGACTAAAGAGCTGTTTATTTTATTTTAGAAGTTTTCTATAGCGCTGTCAAGAACCAAAGGTATCCGAGCGGGTTACAGTAGGAGCATAGTATATAATCAACAGAAACATGACAGTGAGCGATGTACAATAAACAAATGATCTAGTATAGAGCGACATAATTGTCATGTAGAGCTTCTTTGGTTTCAGGGTTCTTAGGGATCATATAGCTCTATGCTTGCTGTCTGTCCCGTGTTGTCCACATCCCAGGTAACGGGTGGGGAATAAGGATTTAAGTTGACTTTTGAATTCCAAAAAGGAGGGTATGCTTCTGATGTGTGGAGGGATGGAATTTCAAATTTTGGGGGCGTTTTCAGTGAAAGAGCTAGGTATGCAGAGGGCCTTGAGCCTTTTTTAACCAAGCCCTAAATCTCTCTATGCCTAATATAAACTGGAAAAAAAGGAGAAAATATATTCCGTCTTCCTTAATCCCACACTTGATTTGGCGAGGGACATTTTACATTGGTTCTTTTCCACTGGCCTAGAATCCCCAGGGTCATATTTTAGTACTGTGCTTGGTTCTTTTGTAAATTGCCACATTCTCATTTACACCGCATAGAATTCTGTGCCCTTTATTTTGTGTGACTGAGTTTGTACTGTCAGTTTTTTTATGTTCTATTCCTATAAACATAGTATTGACCTCTATAAAAACGGGCCAATGTTCATTCACGCATCTGAAACTAGCGCTGCTTTGCCACCCGACTGTAGTGTTATCAGGTCACGGGTTGGGGGTGAGGAGGAGGTGCAGATTGGGCTTAAAACGTTTGACCAGTGGTCTTCACACTTTTTTAGCATTGAAGACGAGCTTGGGCTGGCAGCCATCCAGTTTGTATGATGTGACTGCGCACTACGAGTAATGTTTAGGGAATTTATTCCAATTAGTTTGTGCTCCTCGGGTTTACTCACTGCACTGGAGTAATTTCTAAAGTCACAATGGTTGCACCAACACGATATGTGTGAGTGTCTCCTGGGGCACAGAAGTGTGCTATAATTCTGCAGAAAAAGTTCTTCCAAATAAAGTGTAGAACACTGAAGAGTGTGTCTTCAAAGTATTTTATTCATACTTCATTCATCATATTTGATTTTGCTTTTCAATTCCATATAACTCTATTTTTATATTCTTATTGTCAAAACCACTTTCTTATGTATCATTCCAAGATATCATCATTCCAATGCATTTCGGCAGTAGTGCCTTCATCAGGGAAATCACTTAGAAATGTTGTATCCTTTAAAGCCTGGATCCATAAACTCTTGAATCCAGACAGCACAAACGGGTAACCGCCAAGCGTTCCTCGCCGAGAATAGTCTGCAGAATTATAGCACACTTCTGTGCCCCAGGAAACACTCACACATATCGTGTTGGTGCAACCATTGAGCCATCCAGTTTCCCCATCACTGCAGAAAGGGGTGAAAGGGCAGTTGTGCAGCAGGGCAGGTAGTGCCGAAAGGTACCCCCTCAATGGCAGTGTGACGTGCAATCAGTTGCCCAAAGCGGGAGCCCAGAAACCGGGAATGCCAAAGAACCCCTGCTGAAGTGGCAGTCAATGTGAGTCGGTATGTGCCAAACAGTGGTTGGGGGATGCCAGCAAGGACATCGCTCATGTCGGGTGGGAGTAGGATTCAGAGCAGATTGTAAGTTGATGTGCCACCGGAGTTGGCGTAGTAAATGGTGATCTAATGCAGTCTTCAAAAGGAAGGAGGAATGTATATTAAGCAGTATTAATATAGGATGATGCTGCCAGAGCCTCACCGGTGTGTGGCCATCTTGGTCGTGAGCCCCTGGACAGCTATTCTTGCATATTAGATTTCATGCCTCCTTTGGTGCCACTTAGTGGAGAAACCTGCTCTATGCTACTCTGGCAGGGGTTTTCTTATTATTGCTCATTTGTCAACTATTATGGGTGTGGATTTGGGGGTCTTTTGGGGGACCACCCAAAGGTACAGTGTCACCCTATAGTCCATGGGTCCGAAATTCAAACTGAGACCAACACTGGAGCACGGAGAGAGAGGATATTTATTACAATCTCTTGTGAGAGAAAGCATCAACAACAGACACCCATAGCTGTCTGAGGCGGCAGTCTGCCAAGCACTTTGGTGCCACGTCTTCTATACCCATCACCCCCACCCCCGCGTGTACAGTAAAGAACGAACACCATGAATATGCAAAAGGGGGGATGTGTACAGTAAACAATGAGCACCATAATTCTACAAAGGGAGACGTGTACAGTAAAACAATGAACACCATAATTAGAGGTCAGTCTGATAAGTCCGCAGATTTTAGTTGGTGGGCCCCAGCAGGGCATAGTGCACAAGGTGAAGACGATAAGCATCTGGGAAACTCTCTGTCCGACTGGTTGAGCTTGTGTTGGTCACTTTGTGGTCTGGCCAGAGCACGAACAGGATGTGTATGCCCTTGAAGGAATGAGGCAAGTGAAGAGTGAAGCCCCAGAGCGTTCGTGATACAGAGAGATGGTCAGTAATGAAGGGTGAAGCGCAAAATGGCAGAGCGAATGGCAAGATAACCGACATACTTTTCCACAGAGTACAAAATGGCTGAGCAAGTGTCAAAATAACGAATACATTTTCCACAGTCCCTCCTGTTGACAGGAGCGAAACAAAGTCTTGAGGCATTGTTCCACTCGTTGGTACGTGTGGCTAGTGTGACTAGTTGAAAGACTGTCTTATCTTCTGTTGTACTTATACTCTTTTTAAAAGTTTCCTGAGGAATAATGCAGAGCCTCAGTGGTTATACCTGTAAACAGAAAAAGTAACCGTTGGTGCATGCTTAAAGTAATTTGAGAGGTTACTAGCACTTCTATTACTTAGGCACTTTCAATATGAAGTAAACAAAAGTGATGAAGGTAAAGATGTCTGTTGTCACAACTTGTAGACTGAGGGGTTGGGGCGTTGATGTTTCCAGACGTTCTTTATGTGATGTATCCTTGGGGCCCGCTTACATCTGCTTCCTTTCTCTGCTGTGTGGAGCATGTGCAACCCTTCAGGATAAGCTTGGGATACCATTCTCACTTGGTAGTTTCTGTGGAACACATGTAGATTATGTGTAGCTCCTAGCCCCTTGCGCAACCCCTCAATCACATGTGAGATGAATGCCAGTCTGATCACTCCATCACGTCCTACAAGTGATGGACCATGAAAAAGTCTGGCCATGGGAGCAGCATTATCGTTGGTAAACATATCTTCCTGTTTGGGCCTATCCATATTCCTTTTCTGTTTGCATACGCCCTCCCCTGTTCACTTCTTCCTTTTCTTCCACCCAGCACTTTCAATAATATACTTAGGGTCATAGTACACATCATCATCTTTATATCATGATATCATGTGTAATAGAAGCAATCTGAATCATTGTGTACTCACAACCATGATACATAGTCCTTGGAGGAGGTGGGTGCAGCACATTTTACAATTGAAACTTTGGTAGCATCAGGCCTTCCAATAGTTGTGCTATTAATGGTGCTTGCTGTATTTGTTGGCTTAAAAATAAATCCATTATCTCCAAAAGCAAAAGGAGGATTAAAACATTGTACTATAGCTTGTCCCAACAGCAAGTACAGTTGAAAATCTGTTTTAGTAACACCTCTGGGAATCAAAATACTTGGTAGTTGTCAAACTGTGCCAATCCTTTACACCTTGTAATCCAATTGCAAACACCTTTAAAGAGTGCACCTGTATACTGAAAGACATATTAAATCTATACTCGCTGTATCCCAGAACAGGATAAAATGAAGCAGTTATTTGAGGCACACTGTACTTCTGTATTTACATATTCTCATATTCTCGTTACTAAACCTCAATCCCTAAATGTATTCCTACTATATATTATTCATCCTTTGTAGTCCCTGGTGAATACACTGCATTTAGAATGCATTTTAGCACATTCCACCTTACAATGTAATTTATTACAACAATATTCTCTTCAACTCTGAAGAATCTAGAAATAAAAACATTAATATACATACACATTATTTCTTTTAGATAAATATATAAAATAGAACTTTGAACATGGATGCCAGAAAATCCCACAGATGTATGAAATTTACCTGAGGGAAGACCTAGGAAAGGGTTTATGAACTAGAGGTATAAGAAGCACCGGTATGCACCAGGAACTCATGTCCGCTCCCCCCACCCCCCATCGGTACAGTAACATAGGGGCCAGCTTTATTACCTGGTGTCATGAACCTTCTTCTGCCCTTCTTAGACTGCCCAATGAAGGGCATTCAAAGGTATTATAATCAAATGTCAGTAGTCATCATTGTAAAAGCTTCCTTCTGTTTGTATGCATACGTACGGAAATCTTTGCTACTATATTTTGATTCTTAGATTCTCTCCTAGAATCCAAGACCAAGCAAATACGCCTTGGCAAAAAGCTGTTTGTCAATACATAGAACTTAGTGTTTTCAATAAAAAGTCAAAATGTAATACATAGCCTTCATCTAATCTGTCCTCGTTCTAGCTAAATCTACCTCCCTCTGTTCGGCTTCATCTTAATCTGTTTTGCTCTTTCATCAAAATCTGCCCTCTCCTCTTCTGCATCTGTTCTCAACTCTGCTTCCTTCATTTTTACATCTAAGTCTTAGTCTGAGAAGTGTGATTGCACCACTTCTGCTTGTACTCCTTGTGAATGAATTACCCCTTCCTCTCGCCACCGTTGTTTGACCCTGTAAATTAAGACATTCATCCTTTCAATGACCCTTCCGGTCAGTAGTAGGCACACTCATTTTGGCCTAATCCGCCACTATGTTGCTACGCCAGATCCGTTGAAGGTTGACCAGCCCCTGTTCAATTGTCCTCTTCTGCATATTTCCCATTAATCTCTCTCTCCCCATCAAAAACCTGTTGCAGTAACACTCTATCAGGATTTTCTTTCTTCAATTTTAAATAACTTTAATAATAAGAATACGTCTAATTAGAGCAACCCTGTGCAACATGGTCTGTAAAAGACAATGCTAATTGAACTTTTTCATGTTAACTATGTTTTTATAGTGCTTAGCATCTAGGCACTATAATACTGTCTGGGGTCAGAACTCTGGCCCAGAGGGTTGTAGAGACATCTTGTTTTTACCGTTTGTCCTAATTTTATGTGTAATATAATACGCTTGGGTGTAATAAACTGCATTTCTTTCATAAAAAGTAAAGCACTGACTAGACATTGAGTTAATCAGCTGGCAGTACAGTGTGCGCTGTATTGTTTGAGTAAGCCTTGGACTGCCTTGTCTTGCTCTCCTAAGAGTGGGTGCACATATCCCTGTTAGAGCACAATGTTTTGCGCATCCTCGGCAAGGGTTGTCAGGCTGTTGACTAGCTGGACCGTGTGGTGGTTGACTTGGCAATTGCATTGTCATCTGGGCAGGAAGAGTAATAATTTAAAACTCCGATCACAAATATTTTAGTAAAATAAAGCATACTGTAGAAGTGCACTGTCATTACAGACTGCATATTCTCCATTGAAATGGCCACTAAAGCTTTCCTACTAACGTGTAGTTTTATTGATATACACAGTGCACAATGAATGTCTAGAAATCTGCATTCAGCAAGAATACCTAAAAGTTGCACATCTCCAAGCAAACCATTCTAATTTGTTCTGATCCTATTTTTTTTCTCTCATTACCAATTTACAAAAGTGTGTCTTCATAATTGATGAAGCATATTTGAAATGTTTGAACCGTTCACTTAATGGCTATTTCAGTGCTATGTTGGAGAAAAAGAAAGAAACCTGGCATCTTGCATCCTTTCTTTTCACATGTTTTGCACAGTGCAATCGTAACGCAGTTCACTTTCGAAAATCCTTTAATTTCAGTCACAGAAAACAAACTGACTTTTGACCTTTGTTTCTGAAAGCTGAGCAAATGTTTCAAGATAACTATTTAAAAGCATTGTTATTTCTTATTCAGTTTGCTGAGTAAGTAGGAACACATGTTGTCACCTCGCTATGGTAATCCCTAAAATAACTCGTCCATGTTAAATCTTGCTCGACGTGAGTGGACTTTTTTCCTTTTTTTTCTTTTCAAGCCCTGCTAAAGTGGTGCATGTTCTTTCCATTTTCGAAAGCTTTCCCATTTATCTA
Organism: Lissotriton helveticus; assembly: GCF_964261635.1. Lineage (NCBI taxonomy): Eukaryota > Metazoa > Chordata > Amphibia > Caudata > Salamandridae > Lissotriton > Lissotriton helveticus. The sequence goes on from NC_136065.1 coordinate 1,770,040,547, forward strand.
CCTTCTTTTTCCTTAAAAAAGTAAATACTGTATTTTTGTTTAAATCTAAGGAGCCGTCCAGCAGCTACTCAAATCTTCATTGGCCTTTTGTATATTTTATAACAAAAAAACCTATTCCAAACATTCACTCCAAATTTCACCTACATCCTCCAATTTGAGGTGGGGAGTGGAGCATTTTGTCCAAATACGGACTTCCAAAACAACATAACAATGAGAAATGCATTTCCTTAGTTTACTCATTGTCCCCTAAAATTGGAGACCCTCAAAAAATGAGAAAACTAATAATCCCAGTCTCCAATCTCCGAAAATGACTAGTGTCTCCGATTCAATCAATTGCACAGACATGCCTTTAGAGGAACCTCACCAAGTTAATGTGGGGGCGTCAGTCTCTCCGCACTTTGGACAAACGTGTCGATCTGCAATCAACCCGGTTCGGGACCAGAGAGAGGGTGGTGGAGCTGTAGGGTTTATTTATTTGTGCGTTTTTATATAGCACGGACTTTACCCAAAGGTGTCAGAGCGCTTCACAATAGGAACAGAACTGATACATGAGAACATTACAAGTGACCAAAATACAAAGGCAAACGTTACATTAAATGAAGCAAAAAAGACAATCGTGAGCCAACAAAATACAAGAGGTAGCAAACGGTGCATTACAGGAGGAAAAAGTGACGTGTGCAGGGTACAAAAGCGTACAAAGTAAACATAGAGGTATAATACTGCAATATATGGAGGGCACTCAAGCACAAGAACAAACGTTACGTAGGCCATGGTGGCACTTGTGCAGGTATCGAAAATAAACAAATGTAAGAGGTAGAAAACCGTGTGTTACAAGAGAAAGTGACGGGTGCATGTTACACACAAGTACCAGGTTGGGACGCTAGTCTGGACTGGGAGGTTGTCTGTTAGCATTGGGGAGTTGTTGTCTGTCAGCGGCAAGTAGAGGGGGAGGTACTAAAACCAATATTTTACAGTGGTGGCAGGGTAGGAGTAATTTGTCTTCATGGAGGTCTGACTGTGCTAAGGGGGT
>NC_136065.1:1770046576-1770156576 GCF_964261635.1 Lissotriton helveticus
GCCCGAATCAAACGAGGTCTGGGGAGAGCAAATGCAGCAACGTCCCTGTCTCCAGGAGGAAGACACTCCGAGGGGCCATCCGCCATCTTGTGCATATCGCCCGCCGCCATTGTCGCATCCGCCTCCAAGCCCACCAGGAGTGCCGGAGGCCCCAGGACACACAGCCGATCCGCGGCGGATGGCGCTCGGCGGAGAAAGGAGAGTCACCAGAAGAACGGGCGTGCTCCCCACAACACTCGGGGGAGCCCTGCACCGGATCCCAGGCGGGACAATCAACAGGAGTGGGCTTCTCACCCGAGGGGTGCCGGACAACGCGGCTTCTCTTCTTCGGGCCGGCAGGCAATCAGGCATGCGGGGTGGGTCCGCTCCGGCGCTTCCGGCTCGCGGCTCTCAGGCTCCCACCATCGGGTCTCTTCAGCAGTTCCGGGCCGCCGGCACTCCGAACACCTCCGGGCAGACACAGCACTCGAGCCCCCGGTGTCAGGGCCGGGAAGGCCAGCAAGGTTACAAGGGCAGAACGCAGAAACCACTGCACGCCAGAGCCCCGGAAAAAGACGGTAAATGAAGGCTCTTCCCAGGTAACCAAATTCGGAACACCCCGATCAGGATTAAAGACAGGATAGGCGGCGGGGAGGAAGGGATCTCGGAGCGAGGCGTTTATGCGACTGTTCCGATCGCCATCTTGGCTCCTCCCCTCAAGTTTGGTATATATATTAGTTACTCTTTTTCGAGGCCAAAAGGCCTTAGGGGCGTCGGTATTGTCTTTCGTTCGGTGCCTTTTACCTTTGTAGTTCTTTCAACTGGACTTCGGAAGACTTTTGTGCCTTACGACACCAGAGGCCCTCGACGATCGACGATGGAACGGAGCCCGTTCAAGCGCTTCCTCGTCTGCAACTCTAAATATCCACACATCGACGTGCACCCGGTGTGTAACAAATGTCTCTCACCGGACCACGATGAAGACAGCTGTATGGCCTGTTCAAAATTCAGGTCGAAGAAAACTCTCCGTCTTCGACATGCTGCACGACAGTCGGCGCGAGAATCTGCACCGGACCTGGAGAACATCTTCGGTGGTGACGACGAAGAACATGTATATGAAGAGGATCCGGAGCACTCGGATCCTGCGTCGGAGCCAGACTCCACCTACAACGAGGACGAGGAAGAACTCTACGTCCATGATGAAGACATCGGCGAGGTAGGGGACGACGTACAACCTATCGGAGCCGTTGATGACGACTCAAGTGAGGAGCTAGACCCAACCGCAGTAGCGGGGCCTCATAAAGACTCTTCCACGGCTCAGGTCGAGGCATCACCGGAAGGCCTTAGCCAAGATCTTCAACACCGTTCTCTAGTCCCGCTTCAAGGCCTGACTAAGAACATTTCCAAAGAGCCATCGGTCGATCGACCACACTCAGTGGACAAATCGAAAGCGAAACCAAAAGACAATAAATCGAATCCGACACTGGTTAAAAAAAAAACGGTTGACTCGACTACTTCGGGGTCGAAAGGGGGCGTCGAACCGAAGATCGGATTGACTACGCCTGTGTCTGCAGTGAAACACGTCACGCTCCCGTCGACGTCGAATTCCGGCTCCAAAGATGGCGGCTCTTCCGAAGGACTCTAGGCCCAAAAGACCATCGATCCGAAGACGAAGAAGCCACTGTTGGTCAAGGCCTTCGACTCGAAGACGAAAGTTGGATCGAAAGACCCGAATGCGTCAAATTCAGGCCACAACACTCACTCCCAGCGCAGGTGTTCATGCAACTAATAGGCATGATGGCCTCCTGCATCTTTATAGTCCCCCACGTGAGACGACACATGCGTCCGCTTCAGGAATGCTTGGCGCGCCAGTGGAACCAGGCTCATGGACAGCTGAAAGACCTAGTGTTGGTGACCGGTCGTGCATACAACTCTGCATTGGTGGAGCACACAAAACCTTTGCAGGGGACGACCGTTCCAAGAGCCTGTGCCACAGATAGTACTGACAATGGACACATCTCCAAGGCTCGGGGGCGCATGTCCTCCACTATACAGTGCAGGGACTATGGACACCGCGACAGCAGAAAATGCACATCAACCTATTGGAACTGATGGCAATCTTCATGGCACTGAAGGCATTCAAGTTGCATCTCTGCAACAAAGTTGTGTTGATCCGGACGGACAACATGACTGCCATGTATTACATCCAGAAGCAGGGAGGGACACACTCCCCGCAATTGTCACACCTAGCGCAGTGCATGTGGAAGTGGGCCGTTCAGAGGAACATGTTCCTCATGGCGGAACACCTCCCGGGCAAGGACAACCAGATGGCGGATCTGCTCAGCAGACACAGCCACCAAATGCACGAGTGGGAGATACATCCCTCAGTGCTCCAGCCCTATTTCCAGCAGTGGGGTCATCCAGAGATAGACCTCTTCGCCACACACGAAAACGCAAAATGCCGCGCCTTCGCCGCCAGGTTCCCACACCCGCAGTCTCAAGGCAATGCGATATGGATGAACTGGTCGAACAAATTTGCGTACGCCTTTCCTCCAGCACCACTCATACTGCTGGTGGCACGCAAACTGAGGCAACACTCCATGACACTCAACCCGGTTGCTCCAACGTGGGCGAGACAGGCATGGTACACCACGTTCCTAGAACTTTCCGTGGTTCCCCACCAGCACCTAAAACTCACACCCAGTCTCCTCACTCAGAGCCATGGAGACATTCAGCACCCAGATCCGCAGCAGTTCAGCCTTGCAATATGGCTCCTGAGGTCATAGTTTGGCTACCTCCATCTACCTCCTGACTGTATGGACATCATAAAGGAAGCTAGGCGTCCCACCACCAGGGCCTGCTATGCGGCAAAATGGAAGCGTTTTGTTATCTATTGCTCCAACAATAACATAGATCCACTTGATGCTTCCACGCAAAACATCATATGCTATTTGCTGCACCTGTACAGGTGTAACCTAGCGTATAGTTCCATCAGGATACATTTAGCAGCAATGGCGGCTTATCTTCAAAATAGACAGCACCTATCCCTTTTCAGAGTGCCAGCCATTAAAGCATTTATGGAGGGACTAAAAAGGGTCATTCCTCAAAGACACCCACCTTTGCCGGTTTGGAACCTCAACATAGTCCTCACCAGGCTCATGGGCCCACCATTTGAACATCTCCACTCTTGTGAAATACAATTTCTCACATGGAAAGTGGCTTTTCTGGTCGCAATTACGTCACTACGGCGAGTTAGTGAGCTGCAAGCCCTCACTATTCAGGAACCCTTCATTCAAATTTATGCTAATAGGGTTGTGCTGCGCACCAACCCCAAGTTTATGCCCAAGGTAGTTTCACAGTTCCACATTAACCAAACTATCGAACTACCTGTATTCTTCCCAAATCCTGATTCAGTGACAGACAGAGCACTACACACACTTGATGTTAAAAGGGCTCTCCTGTATTACTTAGACAGAACTAAAGACTTCAGGAAAACTAAACAACTATTCGTTGCCTTCTCTCCACAACACAAAGGCAATCCAATTTCTAAATCAGGTATAGCCAGATGGATTGTTAAGTGCATCCAGATCTGTTATGAAAAGGCTAAACGCACGTTAACAGTTCCCCCCAAGAGCGCATTCCACACTCAAAATGGGGGCATCCATGGCTTTCCTAGGTAACATTCCTCTAGGGGACATATGTAGAGCAGCTACATGGACCACCATACACACATTCACCAAACACTACTGCGTGGATGTACACTCAAAACAGCAAGCTGCTGTAGGTCAGGCTGTTCTCAGAACTCTCTTTCAGACTGCTGCAGCTGGCACGGGCAACCGTAAATAAGGAGGGTACTGCTATTTATTCTATGCATAGATATAAATTCAGCAGCCCACATGCCTCGAACGGAATATGCTACTTACCAGTATGCATCTGTTCTTGGCATGTAGGGCTGCTGACATTTATATCACCCGCCCTCCTCCCCGGTGCCTGTCTCAGCTGTAGCATTCACACTCATTCTAACGCATGGTTATCACTTACTATATCACACTCCATCTCTGCCACAATGGCGAAAAACAATCTGAGCATGGAGGGGATGCCCATGCGCACTGTAGTCCAGGGGAGGAGCCACCTATCTTGTGATACTTCGAAGACTCTCCAGGACAACAATGTGCAATCACCCGGACCCAACACTAGGCGGCGATCTATGCATAGATATCAATGCCAGCAGCCCTACATGCCAAGAACAGATGCATACTGGTAAGTAGCATATTCCTTGCAATGCAATAGGTCTCGCATTAGGAAAGTGTGAGCTATTGGTATTGTAAATGACACATTTTTTTTAATGTTTTGGCTTTGAAACTATATAAATTAATAGCATTGTTATTCACAAAGCCAATAGCTTACAATTTCCTAATGCGAGTCCTATTGGCTATGGCAATGCTTGTTGGTAGCAAGGACAGTGCTGTTGTGGTGCTGAGTGATGATGTGGTTGGCTGAGTGATGATGTGGTGTATTAGAGTGATGTGGTGGTGTATTAGAGTGATGTGGTGGTGTATTAGAGTGATGTGGTGGTGTATTAGAGTGATGTGGTGGTGTTTGCTTTCTCTTACTCTCCTGCAGTTATTTCTGTGATTTCCCTTTGTGTCCGCTCCCCCCCTCACCACATTAGTGCTAGGACTCCAGCCGAGCATTTTGCTCGTAATTTCGTTTTTTATTGGTTCTGGACTCAATTGCATTTTTCTACTTTTGAATGTTTTTTATGACTTACCTCATTGCTGATTCATTACCCCCGAGGCTTTGCCGGGTGGTTGCTTTCTCTTACTTTCCTGCAGTTATTTCTGTGATTTCCCTTTGTGTCCGCTCCCCCCCTCACCACATTAGTGCTAGGACTCCAGCTGAGCATTTTTGCTCGTAATTTCGTTTTTTTTATTGGTTCTGGACTCAATTGCATTTTTAAATACCTGTCACTGCACCCTGCCTTGTGTGGGCATTTTAAACTTTTATCTCCCTACGGGTGCTGGCCGATTGCTGGGCCAATATCCTCGGGTCCCGGGCTATGGGAAGCTGAGACGGCCATTTTGGGTAAGGCTAGTCGCCTCTATATAATCATTCAGCTATGGCTCCGCGCAGCGGACGCGCTCAGCGGATACGCCGTCTACGCGCCGGAGTCAAGCCAGAGTCCAGCCCGTCTGCGCCTGTCCGCGACCGGACTAGGTTCGGGGCTGGACCCCTTGCCCTCCCTGATAGTGACTGTATAAATAGGGGTAGTATTCTCTATACCAAACAAAAACTACTATCTCTGTGTCCCACATTCAATGATAGCTGCCGCCACAACCTACGTGCGGACACTCCCTCTCTTCAGTGTGAGATCTGTGCCTTTACTACACACCCCCCGAACATCGAAAAACAAGAAACAGCCAAAATAAAGCTGATATTGCTCAACTGCAGATCTATGAAAAAGCACAAACAGGAGATACATGATCTGCTCACAGAGGAGGGCCCTGACGTCCTTTTTCTGACTGAAACTTGGTTAGATGACACGTCGGCGCCCGAAACCCTTGAAGCTATTCCCCCAGGCTACAGTCTGCTCAGAATTGACAGAATTCGCCAGAGAGGTGGGGGGTTAGCACTGATATATAAGGGAGACTTACAATGTACTTTAGAGAAAGCCACCCTATCTAACAGTGAATGTGGTTTTTTCACGATAAAAGTTTGCCCTAAAAATACCATCAATGGATTCCTTATATATCGTCCTCCCGGGGGGGCCACACAGTTCTGTGACCATCTGACAGAACTGATAACTCAACCTGCACTCCGTTATAAAAAATTACTCGTTTTGGGTGACTTAAACCTCCATTTTGAAGACAATGACTGTGGGGAGGCACAGGCGGTGGTTGAAGTTCTGAAAGCTCTAATGCTCAACTTACAATCATTGTCCCCATCGCATCAATTAGGGCATCTCTTGGACCCTGTTTTTGCTAATTGGGATGGTATTAAGGTCTCCACTCCGATTAGAATCACTTGGTCTGACCATTACATTATTCCCTTTGTGGTAAATGGTACTCCTCAGGAAATCAGGAATACTAAGCCCATCTCCCACAAACGCAGAAATTGGAAAAACTTTAGCCTAGATTCTTTTAATCTTGCCCTGCTAAAGGAACCCCCTCCCCGTGGTGACACCCTTCTAGAAGCATGGCATGACTATGAGAGTTGGATGTCCAAAGCCCTGGATACAGTAGCGCCTTGGACACTGAAACTCCCCGTAAGAAATACTAAAACCGCTCCTTGGTTCTCCAATGAGCTCAAGGAGAGCAAAGCGAAATGTAAAAAGCTTGAACGCTCGTGGAGAAAAAACTATGATTCAGAAAGCAAGCTTAATTACAGAGCAGAACAAAAAAAATATCATAAACTCTTGAGAGCTACTAAAGGCAATTATCTCAGGGAAAGAATAGAACTGGCAGACAACCCCACCAAAGAACTCTTCTCGGTATATAAAGAACTTACGGTACCCACTAGACTAGAGGCCCAGGACATCTACTCCAATGAGCTATGTGACTCTATTGCAGACTACTTTGTAAGCAAAGTTGAAAAAATACACACCACCTTTACGAGTGGCACTGAGCCACCGTCTGATCACAGTGCAACAGTGGATATTTCAGATAATAAACCTTGCCTGTCGTGTTTTAAAGTCCCTGACAGACAAGACCTGCTTAGCATCGCTAATAGCATTCAGTCCGGCTCACCCATGGATGTCATCCCTCCAAAACGTTGTAAGGGAATTTTAGAGAGCACTATTGATCATATTGGTCATATGATAACTCTATCCTTCCAAGAGTGCCATGTGCTGGATGCATGGAAAATGGCCCAAGTCATCCCATTAAAAAAGAAACCCAATGTGCAAATTTCCCAGTTTCAGAATCTCCGCCCTATCTCCCTCCTCCCCTTCTGTATGAAAGTGGTAGAGAAGATAGCCAACATTCAACTCATGAAACATCTTGAAGATGAGTCTCTCCTTCACTCCACACAGTCAGGGTTCAGAGCCTGTTACTCTACTGAGTCAGCCCTTCTCTTCTCTACAGAATGTCTGAGGCAAATGGCGGATGAGGGGCAGACAGCAGCGTTGATACTTCTAGATCTTAGTGCAGCTTTTGACACCGTGCTGCACACAACGCTGCTGACTCGCCTCTCGGATATGAGAGTGGTAGGATCTGCCTTTGAATGGATTAAATCTTTTCTTGAAAACAGGAGTTTTCAAATGCATTGTCCTCCATTCAAATCCTCCCCCAGGAAGCTGAAACATGGGGTTCCACAGGGCTCCAGTTTGAGCCCTACCTTGTTCAATCTCTATATGGAACCCCTGGCCCACATTGTGCAATCTTTCGGAGTGGATATTGTCACGTATGCTGACGATACCCAACTCATGATTAAACTCACGCACAATCAGGAAGATGCCACCAATTTCTCCAACTGCCTTCTGTCAGTAGCAGGCTGGATGAATAACAACTGCCTACGCCTTAATGGCGACAAGACGGAGCTTTTAGTCATCGGTAAATCCTTTTGTGACTGGTCACCTGAGTGGTGGCCAACTGAACTGGGCGCAATTCCTTCTCCATCGGAATCAGTCAGGAATCTCGGAGTTATGCTTGATGCTGATCTCTCTTTTAAACACCAGGTCAGCAAAGTCACGGGTAGATGCTACAGCATACTCAAAACTCTTCGCAAAATCCTCGACCTTCTTCCCATCAACGCTAGGAGAAGCCTCATCCACGCATTAGTCACACCCCATCTTGACTACGGTAATGCCCTGCTTTTAGGTTTAAGTAAGAAAGGCTTACACCAAATGCAGTGTGTACAAAACGCTGCTGCACGCCTGGTTCTCAATCTACCCCGCAGAGCATCTGGGAAGTTGGCTCTGTCAAGACTTCACTGGCTCCCCATCAGGGAGCGTATTAAGTTCAAAGCGCTCTGCTTTGCCCACCGCATTGCCCAAGGAAAGGGCCCAAGATACCTGCAAAATCTCCTTACCGTCCATCGCCCCATCCGGAACCTGAGATCGGCCGGAGCAATGCTGTTTAAACTCCCTCGCATTCGCAAGGCCAGGATGGGAGGCCGTTCCTTTAGGTTTTTGGCAAGTAAACACTGGAACGAACTGCCCATAGATCTTCGTATGGAGCCCTCAGAAACAAGATTCCGTTCAAAACTTAAAACCCATCTTTTCCCTGCCAATTACAATTATTGTTTCTAGCTTAACTTTCCCCCTGCCTCCGATCTTCTGCCTTCTAGGGTCTTACAGCAATTTACAGCGCGGGGACACACTGTTTTAGTGTAACCAGGCGCTCTATAAATGGCAATATTATTATTATTATTATTATTAGAGTGATGTGGTGGTGTCCCCCGAGTGATGTGGTGGTGTCCCCGAGTGATGTGGTGGTGTCCCCGAGTGATGTGGTGGTATCCCCGAGTGATGTGGTGTGTGAGAGGGTGAGTGAGGGTGAGAGGGAAGAATGAAAGAGGAAGACATTTGCGCAGAGGGGGCGCGGGGGAGAGGAGGCATTCTGGATAAAACACACGGCTCACAGTTAGTTTTAAAAAGGAGTCATTGGTCAGTTGTCACTCGTGATTAAAAATGCAGGGGCTGCGACCTTTTCACTGCAACATTATATCATCATGGCTGCCAGATTGGAGACGAGTCACGCTGGTTACCACTCCTAATATAATATTTTGATAGGCTTCAATGCACCATATAGATAGTCCGGGTCCTAAGCAATCGCCACGATTCCTTGCAAGTTGGTTAAAGACTGTTTAAGCCCCCATAGTCTCGCAAGCTCGATGCGCATGCGCATCGACAGGCGAGACCTAAAAAGCAGCCGGGAAAGGATCCTTTGAAGTGAAAGTGAAAGCAATAGGGGGCGGGGGGAGGAGAATTGAGGCCAGCGCGCACTGCGCATGCTGGGGAAGCCTGTGGGAGGAAAAATAATTTGACGTGTCTCAATCATTGTAATATACCAAAAACCTGTAACGGAAAAATAGCCTAAAATATAATTGTGTTTAATTCTAGGGGATGGACAAGATCAGCTTGAAGGTTTTGTAGAATCCCAAATAGATTGGATCTGAACAAGTCTCATTCACGTTCATTTGGCACAGTGCCACTGAAAAGAATGCACTGCATTTTACTTCCTGTACCAGTCTGTGTAGGCCCACCACCTTTGGTTCTAACAGAATAGGCCTTCAGCCCAAACCACATTAAGGTGCCATGCCTCGTTTCGGCAACCATTCACATCCAGTGCATGTATATGTGTGCCAAATGCGGTCTTTCATTTTTGAAGTAAAATTAGTGGATGTGATCATTGACCAATTTTTTTTTTCACCATAAAAGAATGAAACTCTGTTGTCCTTAGCAAGATTGACATCTGTGACCTTTAGTTTGCTTTCATTTTATAACAGAACAGATACAGATCTGTCTTATTAGCTATATGTAGCAATCAAATGTGCATGCTTATAAATAGGTTTTGGGACTTGTGCGTCATCCTCTGAGATCTCTGTGCATCCAGCAAGTCTGATGATATAATAACAATGCAGATGCTGAAGAGACATTGAGCCGTGTGATTCTGGGGTCCACTTGCTCAGCGCAAAGGAGAGGCCTGTTGTCATGTTCCTGCAGTGTAAATTATATTCTATAAGTAACGCTATACTTCTCCAAATTAGTGCATTATTTGAGACTGCGCATCTCGGAAACCGGAATATGCAAAACCTGCTCACAATTTCGAGATGTAGCTTGTGAAAATGAAGCTCCAAAACGGAGAAATGTCGGATTAAATTGATTCTATGCACTGCTAGTGCAAAAAATGGTGTGTAGCTTTGTGCTGAGGCAGCAGAGCTCCATTATACGTTTCTAATCGGGTTACAGGTTTGAGGCACCATAAAGCTAAAATGGTTATTAACTTCTGCAAAGCGCAACATGTATAACCTCTAGCTCACAGGTTTCAATCCTGGTGAGTAATGTCAATGAGTTCCACATATGTTATAGAGCTCCTTGTGTGACAGGCAGGTCGTGTTCCGATACTGATGCAGAGTTTAGTGGTTTAGGCACCTGCTGCCAACATTTCTATGCAGCCTGCAAGACATGTTGGCCAACTCAAACTCTTCTTGTTATGAGATTAATAAAGTCAGTGCCTTTGAGTTGGATAACCAACACGTTAGCATCTATACAAACCTCACCCACATTATTTCTACTAATCTTTCCACCCCCTCCCCCAAACACATTACTTTTGCTAATGACTTGCTGGTCGTACTTAGCAAATTTCATGCATAGTTATCAAGTTTACCCTTTAACCCCTTGACCAGTTAGCTATAAATACTCCAATAGGCGCTTGTCTTAAATGCTAGTGCTTTCACACATTTGATCAATATTGGTCACATCCTTTGCATACGCTCGAATTAAATGAGCACCATGAAGTGATTATTTGGTGACCTAAATGTACGGTACAATTTAAATATGTACCAACCATCAATTCAGTTTTGGCTTTAAAGTAGTGTAGTTGCACACTTCTGTGTTTGTGTGATGCTTCATATATGTATGCACAATAGATCTGAAACCTATTCTGAAGACCGATGCCACCTCTTGAGACCCCACACATTTTTTTCACATTCTCACAGTATCCATAATTTTCACATTTACTACATATACTATGTTTTTATAGATTGTTTATGAACGTTCAACCTTTTCATACCTCATGTGAAGTAACCAGGCACAGTGCATCGTTGATTTCGCTAATGCCCTGGTGAATATGGGGACCAGGTGTGATGGTGTCCAGCTGTGCTGCCTTGAACTTCTGATACATACTTGGAGAACAGTCTGACGAATGGCAATTCAAAGTACTCTGCAAGTACTGTGATAAACAGCGGGCCCTATGGGAGGTCATCCCTTGCCCTAATTTTCAGTAATTGGGTAACTTTTTACAACACAGCTGATGGAGTGCATTTAGCAATATTAGCATGGTAAAATCTGGTTGAGTGATAACTCTCCCGAAAGGCAATCCGGCAAATGGTTGCTGATTTTTCTGTTCCCAGAATGCCCAACTGAAAATTGCAACAATTTGCAGAAGGTTTCAGCCATTGAGGGTGCTTGCAACTCAAACATTTATTATTTGAGACTACCTGTTTGCGGATGTTAATCTTCAGAGGTTGCAGAACGCTGACCAATTCTGCCAGTCTACTCGCCACTGCTTGCAACATCATTTACTTTTAATTCACCTTTTCATAACCCTTTTGGTGGACATAAACTATCTAGTCCCTAGGGTATTACTCTGCATTTTGGGAAAATCTCGTAGCATTAGACTAGATTTCTTTCTCTCCTCTTCTTTTTAATTGCAAATGTATAGTGTTTTCTGTTAAAAATGTATTTCCTCAATTACACGTCCATGCTTCTGGTTCGAATCAAGATTCCCGTGATTAGATTTGCTGAATTCCGCGTATTCAGTAATTTGCTCAGCACTTGTATCGCTGGGAAGCCCTTGCCCTAGAGGCCCCAGCATAATTCTGGATTTGTTTGAGGTACTGGGCTCAGATCCGCTGTGCAGTTTGGTTTAGTCATACTAAAAAAAGCCATTCGCAAGAGTTTTATTACAGTTCAAGAATTTAAATATGCGAGCCAAATTGGAGACTTACTCAAAGGTTTACTTGAAGTTCTGGAAGAGGCACACCTCAAACTTTGTGTAGACCTACACAAAAACTCAATTTTGATGTGTCCTAATAAGGCGTCCCCAAAAGTTAAACACATTTTGTGGAGATGCGCGTGAACGTGGAAGTTTGCCTGTTGAGTAAATTGTGGCCGGATCACATATTGCTTACTTTTGACTTTTCGTGTGTCGGTTGCTTGGCAAAAGCACACATCATAGGCGGCTGGTGGTACTAACTGGTGTTAAGTGCAATAAATATTACATTAGTTGCACATTTTGGTGTTGTAGGGGGTATGGTAACAGCTTTCTTAATTAGGTGTGCCTTGGTGCACAAAGCAATTGTAATCGTATGCCATCCGCTGTATGGCATATTATTCAGCTGCCCGCTTTTTATAAAAAAAAAAATAAGAAATTGATTCTGTTTAATTAAAATAGTGTAGGAATGCTTCAGAAGACTGCATGAACGACTATGTGCGCTGTGACAGTGTTGTATGGTGTCCTTTGATCTCATTTAGTACGACGAACACGATCTTGGTACTTGCTGCTTTCTCCCATCAAAATCGGGTCCTGCAGTTCTCCTGTGAAATCCGCTTCTCATTTGCCCTGGTTCAGAACGGTTGGGGGAGGGGGGTAGCTATGCAAGCGTTGAAGACAAAGCGCAGACAAGAACATGCGCATTGCTGTGTTTAGTGAAGCTAGGATCGGTATGCTTTTATGTGCACACAGCTAGCAGGACGACTCTCGCATTGGTTTTAAGCCCCAAGCGGTCCCACCGTGTTTGTGAAGCTAAATAAAGACCCCAGCGGCCCGAAATGAAATGTCGAGATCCGTGATCAAGGCTCCAACAGAGCCAGACTGAAAGCTTATAGTTTTAAGAGAACCTGGTAATCTGTTGTCCACCTCGATTGGCACAGAGCCAGGAGTCAATTTGCTTTAAAAAAAATATGCCCCAGGCACCGGCCTTTACTTTAAAAGTGTTAGACGTCGTTTGAATCAGCTACATCCGTTTTAAACTGCTCGCGCTACAAGTCTCTTTCCTGGCTTGCTTGACAGGAAGAAAGCATCCAGTACTAAATCCCAGGAAAAAGAAACCAGTGGACACCATGAACAAATACATCGCTGGCTACACATATTAATTGCTCCAGTGGCTCACAATCGGCGCACCTGTTTGTTTTAGTTTTTGCTTAAGCTGTAAAACGTAGCTTTCCAAATACATAGCATGGTATTGGATGCTTTTCAGACCGTGGATAAGCAGTTTAGAAAAATCTTTCAATACTGTGCTTCAAGCCGTTTGAGATCGGGTTTATAATTTAGTAATTGTTTGGATTTACTTTGTATACTTGCGCTCACTATTAATGGTCGTGTACTCGTCCCTGCTGCTTTTCCATAAGACAACTTTTTTGGTAAAATGAACACTTTTTAAAAAAAAAATTGCTTAAAGCTATCATTGACTAGTTGAACATTGTAGTGGCCTTTAGTGCAGCTGTGACACATTGACGGTCTTAGTGTTGTAATATGCTGTGTAGTTTTCGAAGAAGGCCCATGCTGAACTCTGCACATGGTTGACAACTTTGGCACTATCTTCATTTCGTGTAGACAATTCTGCTAGCCTAGTCTGTTGTGGTCACTGCAGTCCTTAGCAATGCAAGGGTTCTCACCTTGATTTAAGCAATCTTGTGAGATACTGAGTCCTGGTAATGACCAAGGTTAGTCGGGTAAAAGTTTGTCCTATAACTGAATCCCTTGCCCCCTCCCTGCTCTTCTCTCACATACACTCTAGAGATATGGAAACGGTACAGATTTGTACTGGGAAAACAACAATTTAACATTGTCCATCCTTTATGCATAGAGAAGTCAATGTTAGGTTGAAGAGGTAGTGTTTGATGGCTCACATCTCTATCTGCTAATGAGTTTTGTGGCAAGTACACAAGAGGTGGCCTTTGGCTGGGGTGGAGAAAATTTACAAATACATTTGGCAGTTAGTCTGTCCGTCCTCCGGACTCCAAAAAGATGAGGCTATAAAAAGGTTTGAGTCATATTTTTAGCTCAAATCCTAGGTCAAGACACCTCACCCAGAAAATAGAGTAGGTCCATAGTAAACCCAAGCTGGCCCTTGTCTCCCCTTATACTCAAAAGTTAGCATGACTTGTTACAATAGAAGGGTATATTGTTTCCCTTGAGTAAAGCTTTTTTTCCTATTTGGCATTTAATGTCTAAGATTCCAGGGTATTCTTTATATTCTGTATCATTGTATTCTATCTCTGCTCTTTTAAGCTGAGGGATGACTCAAACTATCCCTGCAACTTCTTGTGGTTCAGCAAATATTGGGCAAAGGATTTTACAATCTGTGCTTAATTATAATCGACGGTGGTTTGCTACATCCTGGAACAGTTTACTTTAATCCAATCACTGGTCAAGGCCTTAAATGCACAACATGACATAACCTGTATTTGTAAAGCGCACTTTAACCCAAGGGTATCTTTGTGTTGGATAGCTGGTGTTTGTTACCCATTCAATTATACTCATTTTATCGACCTTGTAAGATGAAAGGCTGAGTAGACCTGCCAGGGTTTTAACCTGGGACTCTGAAGTCGAACACAGACCCTTGCAGTGGGCGAATTAGTCCACTAAGCCACCAGACCCAGCAGGTGATTGGTTAGAGACCACCATACATTTAATTTGTTTACATTTCTACGCCTGAAGGCTGGAATGACCATCTGTTTTTCGCTTATGCTTTAACAACAACTTCAACTCCCTAGAGCTGTGCTCTTCTAAGCTTTTAGTCCTGTACGGTCAGTTATGTGTTATGTTTTTCATAGAAAACTATAAAAATGATGGAAAATGTCCTAAAATCGGTTGGACCCAGTTGTTTTTTAAACATGAAAAGAAATCCACATTTTGAAAGAAATCTGTTGTAACAGTTGGTGTCACCTCCCTTAAAGTGGGGAACTTTAATGAATTCAGCAATGATTCCAAAGATGGAGTACTGGGATCACAAGAAACCTCTCCTTACCTTTGCAGGATTAGTCTACATGCATAATGAACTTAATAAGGTAGCATATTATATAATGGAGATATCTATATTTGTTCACAAGCTCTTGGACGCCAGTGAGTTGCAAAGTAGGATATTGGCAGAATGATGTTGTGTTCATGATGTGGAACTATCCCAAATGATTGCATAGGTAATGTTAAGTAAGTCTCTATGTGTACTGTATAAATTAAACTGTCTGATCTGTTATAATGTTGCACTTGTTCTCAAATAACATATCGGTTCTCGTTACGAATTGTGATGAATCCTCTTACAGAATATTTATTTGACATATCAAACAAATCTCAAGTCAACGGACAGCCTAATGTAGTAGCAGCTTCTGTGTATGGATTATTTGAACCATACTAGAACCGAGTAGCAACGTTTGGTTGAAACTCCGCTAAATGTGTTGAGAAACGTACCCATTTCTACAACCTGACCCACAGAGCCATGAACCAAATGGCCTGATGTGTAACAGCAAATACATTGGTTGCAGCATGTGTTGCAGCATGTGTTGCTGTAGATCACATGCTGTACTTTGTTTAGTGTCTTGACATTTCAGGTTAGTTTCCTTCGAAGAAGCTGTTTCAAGGTGACTTCCTACCTCTTAAACCCACCTTGCACCAGGGCACAGATTCCATTTTGGGTTATTTTTTTCTCCCTGCCATCGGAATCGGCTATTTCTTTGTGCTCTTGACGTCTCGCTACAGAAGTCAAAAACCTTAACAAGGAGACACAAGAATGCTTACTTAACCCCATCCGTGCTAAGCGTTTTACCGCTCTGCGCTAAAGATTCGCAATTACCGCGTTACATGACGAGCTCAGCTAGTAATGAGCGTACGACAGGCGTATCTCATGACGAGCTGAGCTCGTCATGAGCGTGGAAGGGGTTAAAACAGGTGAGGACGTTGAGTGCCTACTACTGCTTCAGAGCTTAATTGGACCTAGAAGTCCAGGACCGGATTGTATAAGAATGAGGAGCAATGGGAACACACCCTTTAATTTTTGCCTTGCCTGTAATAATTTACTGTGGTCACGCCATCATCAGGTTTGCCCTTTCTGGCACCTCTGTCATGTTACCTGTAGAAATTCTACCTCGTAAGCTCAACAAGCTCCAAAGAGCTTGTATATCACAAATACAGGCTAGTATTTGCAAAGGGCTCAATCGTGAGTTATCAAGTGCTTACCATGTATACGCTTAAAAACCCAGTTGGGGGTCGCAATTTTTAATGGCATCTTATGGTTTCTTTTGTGTCATAGCTTTAAGTACCCTGTTTTACCTACTCGTAAATAAAGTACCATCCTCCTTTAAAGTTCTAACTCTGACTGCGCATGCAGCTTATGTGCTATTTTGTGTCATGGCATAATGGAGTCTCTAAACCTTACTATCTTAGAGTAAGCTTCGACCTCTCCACCTCACTGCACATGGAGAGATAGACACCTAAAGGGAGTAACCTTAGTTATTCAGTTGGTGTGCATTAGTTTGTGATGAATAATAAATCAGTGCCCACCACAGACACTTCCCCGTAGTCATTTGGTGCCAGCAACACAGCCTGGTTAATCTACTTTAGAAATTTCAACATTGCTGCAACCCTCTGTGTAAGAAGTAGGTCTAGGATCATTGACCTATCACATAATAAATTGCAGTTCGTCGTTAAGGATTTCTTAAATGATCTGCATGAAGAAACATTTCAAGTAACATTATTCGCTTTGCTGCAAGTCATTTTGACCATGATTTAATTTGTTGCATGACAGTCCTAGGAAAGTAAGTTGGAGTTCACCATCTCTACTTCCAATATTCACGGGAGTGTTTCGACGATTTAGAGTTTGATCATCCTTTAATGCTCCTCTAGTTATATGTAGACTGAATAATGCTCTAATATATGCAGGCAGTGGTACTGATTATTTTCGTGTGAGCCTAAACAACCACATTTATTAACAGCCTCTCTCCTTCTGTGATTTGAGGAAGCAATACGATCTTTTCTAAGTGGATGTAGGGCTTCTGCTTTGACTAGCGGGTTTTCAATTTTTGTTTAATGCCTACACTTGTTAAGCAGTTAGGGCTTTAACATATATCGCATGCAGAAACGTGTGTAGCCTTTTGGTGGCTGTGTTGCCTTTTTTTGCTCAATGGTGTAACCGCACGTATCATAATGCCGCCCGTGTTCAGCCGTGACACTTCACTGGTTGGGGTATTCGTTAAATGTAAACATGCGTCTTGGTGGGTGGGGCTCTGCGCTCTAGTGGAGAATCTCGGGTGCTTGTAGACTGCGCTGTGCTGTGAGGGGGTGGGAAGAATGACTAGGCAAAGCCAAGCAGTGCTTGCAGAGAAATGCAGCTAAAAGCGGGCCGCAAACATACACCGGAACGGTGCTTGGGAGATTTATAGAAACGTTTTAAATGGTCATTGTTACTTTTTATATCGACTACCACTTTGGCTTGCAGTGCACAGCGCAATTTTCAACCAGCTGTTAAGGAGCATTATTACTTGTAAATACGTCAATAAAACCAGCTTCTTCTCATCTGTATGTGCGTGTCGCTCTGCTTCCCCTGCTGCTTGTCCATCATGAGCGATTCTTCTATGTTGTATTCCTGGTCCTGAACAGGCCATGTTTGATTTGGGGAGGGCTGGGCTTGAGGACATTGGGTAAGATTTTTCCTCATTTTACATCACTCATGGGGTTCTAGTCCTCTACGGCAATTTGTTAGCGCACATTAAGCTGGTGTTTGCACTCTGAGCTTGTTGGGCATTCACAAATACTGTACCGCTTGAGACCTCACTGGTCCAAACTCTGTAGTCGGTGGCTCAGTGGACTAGTGCGTCCACAGTAGGAGTCTGTGTCAGACCTCATGGTCACAGGTTCAAATCCGGGTGGGTCCACTCCTCATTTCATCTTTCTTAGGTCGATAAAATGAGTACCATTGAGTTGTGTAACGATAAACGTCTGTTCTGCACCAAGATACCCTTCTGGGTGAACGTGCGCTTTACAAATGCACAATGTTATGTTTATGTAAGCTGTGGAGGCTGGTAGGGGGTTGATCCCTTGGCTCTAAAGGAGAATCGTAACTCATACTGAGGCAGATCTATCCAGGGCAAAAAACGAACGAGAGCTTAATGTGGGCAGGGTCTTCAGTGAGTCTGAATGGACTAAGATCATAGAATATCTTCAAATTCTTTTGCAACTCATGTTTTCAGTATATCCAGTTTAACGTATTGCAAAGAGCCTACCTACTCCTGCTATTCATGTGGTTCCCCGATACGGACTAGTGCCCGAGAAATGTCACTCCCGAAACCGGTGTTATTTAACTTCTAGAACAAGGTGGTGCAGCTCTCGTCTGATATTACTGAGCTGACTGAGGCAAGGGTGGTTGATCACAACCAGCTTGGCCAAGCCTTCCGAAATTCGCAGGGCTTAATCAACATTTCTGGTCTGCTTGCCAATAAGGTTATAGCTTTGACGTTGGGGAAAAGTCGCCCCCCAGTAATAAAAGTGACTGGGCACATTAATGAAGGGTGGTGGGTGAAGGGCGAAAATACAGTAGTCCAGTACGCCATTGTCCATTTAATTTATGCCTCACCTTGTGCTTCTTTTTCCATTTTTGTCCTTTCCTTTCTAGGGCTGTCTTTAAATTCGTTGGTCTGGTGAGCTCGAGTTAGCAGATTGATTGTTCATTTGGCATTATCTTGCTTGGGGAGGTGAGAGGCCCTGGGCAGCACGTTTTCCAGTTGCAACACTGTGTTCCCATGTGCCCTTCCTTCTACGCCGTGGACCTCAAGCCTATGCCATTTGCCACTTTTTCCCACGCTAATTGACACAGATTTCTTAAGTAAATATTGTCTGCCTGCGTATTTCTTTAGTTTAATTTGTCAGTCTTTTATGGGTCCTGTTGACTGCATTGCTACGAAATTCTGCATTTTATGTGCTAGGACATGATGGTTTTTAGACGATGCAGCTGGTTGTGAAGATGCCAATAGAGTGTTATAACCTTGTTGACACAGTGGATGCGCTCCTCGCGCCACGGTGGAATGTTGGTATGCCAGGATTCGATTCGGTTGGGGGTGCATTTTGGAAGGAGGTAAAAGTGTTTTTAGGGACCAGCTCGGTAATTTGGACAGCTATGTTCACAAAACAAAACTCAAACAGGGTGCTATCCCTGTGCAACACAAGCTGAGGAAAGTTCCCATCATGGTAAGAGGGGAGGTCAAGAAAATGATAGAAGAAATGTTATCTAGTGGAGTCATTGAGCCGATTGAGTGCTCAGCTTGGGTTTCTCCCGTTGTAATTTCAGAGAAGGCTGATGGAAATTTGCGCTTCTGCGTTGATTTGAGGAGTTTGAACCAAAATATAATTCCGACACCTTTCCTCTTCCCAACATAAATGAGCTGATGGTGTTACTCAAAGGAGCCATATATTTCTCAAAGCTTGACCTTCGTCATGCTTATCATCAGATACGCTTACATGACTCCTCAAAGCACTTGACAGCCTTCATCACCACGGAGGGCATATTTCAGTTTACCAGAATGCCCTTCGGGTGGTTATCTTCGGCTGCAAGTGTTTTTCAGAGGATGGTCACAGAAGTCTTCAAAGATCTGAAAAATGTCATCTACTTCCAAGATGATATTCTGGTCTTTGGAGATAGTGTGAGCAGTCACAACATAGCTTTGAAAGATGCCCTTGCCAGCATATTGGAGTCCGGTTTGACATTGCGCAACGAAAAATGTTCCTTTCTTGCAACTGAGGTGGAGTACCTAGGACACTCCATCTCGTCTGATGGTGTTAAACCAAAAAGAGACTTACTGGCATCCATAAAATTAGCCCATATTCCCATTAATAGAGGCCAACTACGTTCATTCTTTGGATTAATTGAGTATTATTCAAAGTTTGTGAAAAACTTTGCAAGTAAAACTGAACCATTTAAGGTACTCATGAGGAAAGGTGTCATTTTTTGTTGGGGAGCTGATCAGCAGGACTTTTTTGATAACATCAAGTTAGAAATATGTAACGCAGGGATTTTGGTTCCTTTTGATGTAAATGCAAAGACTGTCACTGTAGATGCCAGTGATACTGGCATAGGTGCCGTATTATCACAGAATGATGGCACTTCTGAAAAAACTGGCGTTCACTTCTCGCACTTTGACTACCACTGAGCGGCATTACTCTGTCATAGAGAAGGAAACCCTGGCAGCCACTTGGGGTGTTTAATATTTCTGGACATATGTATGGGGGCGCAGATTTCTGCTGCGCACTGACCACAAACCATTGCTAAAAATACTGTCACCAGGTGGAACAGGGAAAGGGTCAGCCAGACTTGCTTGGTTGGCCTCAAGGCTACAGGAAGATAATTTTAACGTTGAATTCATTTCAGGCTGGCGCAATGTGCAAGCTGATTGTATGTCGCGTCTGCCCTTAGACTGGGAAGATGTAGACAAGAATGGCGTGTCTAAGAGAGAGAAGGAGCCATCTCCAGTGTTGATGATGTGGTCCAGTGGAGTTGTGGTGTAGTCAGAAAAGAGGAGTGGGGGAGGCCATGTCCCAAGATGAGGTCCTTAAAGGAGTCCTCAACCTCATTTTGAAGGGCAGGCGTAGGGAGAGCACTTTGCCAATTAGCATTAGACCCTTCAATGCTGTCATTGACGAATTATCCACTGTCACAGAACAGGTTATCATGCGCGGTGATAAGATAATTCCCCCTTTCGGAATTCGCAAGCGTCTTTTCAACTTAGCCCATGAAGGACACTTGGGCCAGACCATTACAAAAAAACGCTTGAGGAATGAATTCTGGTGGCCAGGGATGGATAGTGAAGTGGTTGATTGGGTTTGAGAGATGCAGGGAATGTCGTGAGAGTAAGAAAAGACTTAAGGTGGGACCCCGGTCTGTCCCTAGCTCCATCCATGACCCTGGGGTAGTTTGGCACAGCATTTGCCTTGATTTTATCGGACCTATGCCCGGTGTTCACCTCAGTAAGAGATTTGGCATGGTCCTAGTAGATGTGCACTCAAGATGGCTTATTGTGCATCTTCTCCGTAATATAACCACTAAAGATACTATTAGAGTGCTACGCACCATTTTTAAAGAGGAAGGTTATCCCACTGTCCTCATTACGGACAATGGCACCCAACTTACTTCTCATGAAATGAGGGAGTTTCTCCATGAATGTGGTATTAAACACTCACTCACCACTTTGTACAACCCGCAATCCAATGGTATTGTAGAAAGGGCCAACCGGATGATTAAAGGAGCTATAAGTTTGGTCCTCACTAATAGTCTTGACATTGATGAAACTTTAAGCGAGCTAGTATGGGCCTATCGCACAACTGAGAATTCTACTACTGGGGTAGTTCCCTTCATTGCCATGCGTGGCAGAAAACCATCTTCTAAATTAGTGCCTCCTTGGGTCAGAGAATTGCTGGAAGGGAAGAATGTGAGTGGTAGTGGCAAAAGCAGTACCTCCATGCAAGGGAAGAATGTGAGTAATAGTGACAAGAGCAGTACCTCCATGCACTGTAGTGGCAAGAGGAGTACTTCCATGCACGCATTCCCTCAAGGACACACCCAGGAGAAGACCTCGCCTAACATTCAAGTTGGTGACTGGGTCAAAGTCCGATCCGGTCGTTGGGTCAAAGGTCTATGTAATTTTTGTGGTCCTTTCAAGGTTCAGGAGGTGCATCCTTTTTATGTTGTGCTGGCTAATGGAGAGAAATGGAACCTACGTAGAGTAGCTAAGTATTGCTCACGAGACAAATCTCCCAAAGCCATTGTCAGAACGAATTCATGTTCAGGATATATGTTGGCTCATGATCATCAGTTAATCAACAGTGCTTGCCCTGGTGCTGAGACGAGAGCGCCAGGCCCTGGTGGTGACAACTTGAGCACTGGCCAAAGATCTATTACTGAACACCAGGAGTCTCATGGTCCTCAAGGCACTCTACCGTTTCAGAGACCCTTGCGGGTCAGGAGACTTCCTCAACATTTGCATGATTTCATGGTGGGATGACTCCCCGCCTTACGTTTTGCCTCCCTTTCTCTCCCTGTCCCGTTCCTTCCCTCGCTCTCCCATCCTTCCTTCGTTTACAGTCTCTTCATCTGCTCTACCTGCGCGTAGAGGAAAGGGTGGTATGTTATAACCTTGTTGACACCGTGGATGCGCTCCTCGCGCCACGGTGGAATGTTGGTATGCCAGGATTCGATTTGGTTGGGGGCGGTTGACCGAGTTCAGTTGAGTGGCTGCTGGCTGAAGAGGTAGTGCGGTGAAGCTGTGTTTGTCATGAATAAACCTTTGAAACCTGCTTCTAGTGTCTGCGCCATGTTGTAATTACAACAGAGTCCCATCACGATGGGGGTGATATGATCATATTTCCTCATGTCCTAGATGAGACCTACTGCAGCATTTAGGATGCCCCTAAAGATCACCAGTTTGGAGTTTGGGAGGCCATGGATCATGGCGTTACCACCATCCAGATGCAAGACTACAATAACTTGAACTCCAGTTTGTAGTAAACACATGGGGGCGAGAGTAAATCTTGAAATAGGTTTATTGGACACAGCCTGAAGGAACCAGATCCTCCCAAGCCATCAACAAAGCAACTGACAGAGGTAGAACACTGGCTCTGTAGAGAACCATGGAATGCACCGCTCTACATTCCACCCACCAGCCCACTACATTAAGCTTCCCCCTCCCTTTTTACAGCAAAGAGCCCAAAGACACAAAAAACGTGTGTACACCCACCAGATAAAAAAACTACAATGGATGTAATAACCCTGCTCATCGCACCCACACTTAAGTCTTCTGGATCTGTGTTTATACCCCTGCCTGAACACCCATCGGAGCTATTTGTTAACTCCTTGTCCTTCAGCATAAGACTATTGGATTTTTCAACATACTATAATCCTTTGTCTCTGACATCCCCATCCTTTTGGTACAAAGCCACTTTGTGTTGATTCCCCTTGTTACCATTGGTCGATACAATGTACTCCATATGCACCTCTTTCACTTTGTAAGGTTCCCAAACTTTTAACAAGCCTATAGTATGCTTCAATTACACCCAGTCACCAACCTGAATAATGCCATACGTGATTCCTTAAATCACTCTCCTTTGCTTCGTCCTCACACTTCAACAACCATGCTGGAGTCAATTAGGTAGTCAGATTCCTTCCTCTCACTCTCAAAAGGAGAAGCCTTGGTTGCACTATTTTCCATTGTGCGACGGGCCCACACCGTACTATTGACTCTGCTTTCTATATCATTGCCTGCTTGAATCACCATGAGGATTGCTCCTTTAACCAAGTGATTGGTCTCCTATCACGCCATTTGCTTCGGGGTTGTATTGTGCTGTGCGATGATACAACACATCTCCAAGTTTGACTTCATTTCAGACTAGCCAAGGGATGGAATGCTAATCCATTGTGCTATGCCAGTATGGGTTCGTATCCACTCTTCATTGCCAAAAATGCAGTGAAGAACACACTGAGGCGAGAGTAAACCTTAACACAGGTTAATTGGACACAGCCTGAAGGAATCCGATTGTCCAAAGCCAACTATAAAGCAACTAATACATGTAAAACGCTGGCTATCCAGCCTTTGAGCACAACACAGTTCTAAATTCCGCCCACCAGGCCACTACATTACTACACAGTTCAGAAATAGCTACCTTGGCGAAACTGTTTCTCTTTCTTTAGAGGAGAGTTGTCCAGAAATTAAGAATGTGCCTGGACTCTTTCTGTCGCAGAAGTTTCTCCTTGTGACCTCCCCTGTCTGAAAGGGAAATTGTTTCTAGTCCCCAAAATCGCAATTGTTTCCAGTCTCCATTGTGGTGGGCCTCCATATGTTTTGCAACAGCATTGCTTCTGTCTTTGTGTACTGTCGCGCGAACGTGTTCTAAGATGCGTTTTTTCAATTCGCAGATGGTACTGCCGATGTATCTTAGTTTACAGGGGCATTCGATCATGTACACTGTGTATTGGCTATTACATGTTATACATTCCCTGATTTGCCACATCTTCTTGTTGGGCATTGCTATTTCTGTAGTTGGTTTCGCAATGTTGCACGCCTTGCAATTATAGCATTTGACGAAGCCTTTAGTTTTTAACCACAATTTTTTGTTTTTTTAAGTGGCTATGAACCAATTGGTCTTGTAAGTTTTTTGCCCTTCTGTAGGTAATGACTGGATGTTTGCCCATTTTTTTGCCTATAACTGGATCCAGTTGTAGAATTTCCAATTTTTTCTTAGGATTTGATTTATCCTTTTAGATTCTTGACTATAATTCAGAATTAATCTGATTGGTTCTTCCTCTATTGTTGCCTGATCCAATTTCTTTTTCAAACAATCCGTTCTTGTTGTTTGATTTGCTCTTTCCCAGCATTGTTGTACAATTTTTTGGTTGTATTTCCTCTTTTGGAAACGTTTGATGGTATTCCTGCTTTGTTTATTCCACTCTGTCTCCTCACTACAAATTCTTCTCAATCGAAGGAATTCCCCATAGGGAATACTGGAGATTAAAGATTGCTGGTGGAAGCTGGTGGCTTCTAGGGTTGCATTCATTGCTGTTCTCTTACGGTGAAGGGTTGTTTCTTTGTTGTTGTTAACATATACTTCGGTATCCAGAAAGGTTGCCTTCGTTTGGTTTATAGTATAAGTGAATTTTAGGCACAGGGTGATGGTTTCCAATATTGTGAAGTATTCCTGAAACTTCTCCTCACTCCCAATCCACACAATGAAAAGATAGTCTATAAACCTTTTCCAGGTTACAATGTGTTGGGTGAAGTCTTGATATTTTTCATTCCATGCTATTGTCTCCTCCCACCATCCCATGGCTATGCAAGCATAGCTTGGGCTGAAGAAGAAGCCCATTGCGGCCCCATTCTTTTGTCGGTACAGCAGTTCACCAAACATAAATGTTATTCGTAAGTATGTTCTGGATCATCTCCATTAGCATGTCATTATGGTCCTTGTAGTGTATGTTACGTTCTTTCAAGAAATGGCTGCATGCATTCAGACCTAAATCATTGTCAATATTGGTATACAATGCAATCACGTCCATAGTGATCATAAAGAAATTGGGTTGCCAGGTCAAATCTCTCAGAATACATAGGAAATCCGTAGTGTCTTTTATGTACGATTTCAAATGTTTTACCTGGGGATTTAGATAGAAATCAATGAAATTTGCTAGGGGCTCAAACAAAGATCCATTGGCTGACACAATCGGTCTCCCTGGTGGTTTCGTGGGTTTTTTGTGTATTTTCGGCAGAAAATACAATGTTGCCGTTTTTAGGAAGTCTACTGTTAAGTATTTCTTTTCATCAAAGTCTATTAGGCCTTTCATTTCCCATAGATGTAATTTTTGATCTAATTCTCTTTTTATTTTGTCCAGTGGATTAGTTTTCAGTTCTTCATAGTAATGGGGGTTGTTCAGTTGTTCCATAGCTTCCGCGGTGTATAGGTCCCTGTCCCACAACACCACATTCCCCCCTTTATCCGCTGTTTTTATTTCAAAGCTTTGATCATTCTTTAGGGAAATTAGAGCCTCTTTCTCTTGGTGATAGGTTGTCTTTACATTTCATTTTTGGAATTTTATATAGATCATGGGTAACTGCTTCCTGGGACATGTCGATTTTGTTCTCTGGTGTAAGTTGTGGGTAGAATTTTGATTTAGCCTTCAGATTGCTGGTTCCAGCTCCCAGTTGGGGTATTGTTTTGTTTAGGCTGATTTCTTGTCCCACTTCTACATTGAGGTTCATTAAAGTTAAATATGCCTCAGAATCCTTTACTTGTAATGTCGAGGTTGCTTTGGGTTGAATTTTTGCTAATTTTGATTTCTTTTCTCTTTCCATGAAGAATTTGGCTAGTTTGATTTTCCGGATATATAAATATATATCGATTCTTGTTTGAGCCATATCCATCCGCTGAGTTGGGCAGTAATTTATTCCTTTTTTCAGAAGTGAGGTTTCTGCTTGTGTAATTTCTCTTCCTGAGAGGTTTATTATTTGTAGTTCCTCATTTATTTCCCCTTCTTCTGTTTCATTAATCTGGTCTCTGTGCCTACTTTTTCGTTTGTAGCGGTTTCTTCTCCGGCTTCTCCTTGTTGGGGTTTTGCAAATCTGGCCTGCCATGACCTTCCCCTTCCTCTTGCTCTGCCACGTGCATTTCTTTGCGCCCCCTGATTTTGTTCCCACTGGCGTTGTGTGAGAGCGAGGCGCATGTCCCCTAAAAATAACCTTTGTGTTGTGTCTAAGTTGGAGTCATCTTCACTTTGTTCAGTTGATGTAAGGGACGACATGCTGGACGAGGAGTTGGTTGTATTTACCCTTTGTTGTTTGAAGGGATCGTACTTGCGGGCGAACGTAAAAATTCGTCCCTGTGCGTGATCATTGGCATCCCTCGTAAATGTTGACTGTTTTCTTAATCTGACTACTTCTTCATGCTTTTCTATTTGTTTATTTAAATCCTCTTTGAATTTTGTCATTTCTGGGTTGAGTTTTAATGTTTCTATTTCCTTTTTCAGTGTTCGCAGTTGTTCTTTTATTTTTTCCAGAGCGATCTCTATATGTTTGACTAATATTTTGATTAGTCCCAATGAGGAATTTAATGTATATTCCCCCCCATTCTTGGAGTAAATTGTTTGTTACATCCTGTTGGCTGGGCAGCAATAGTATGCGTAAACCTCTCGGTACTCTTTCCACTTCCAAATATTTCTGTAGGGAGATTAGTTCCCATGATTTATTTATTTCCTTTTTATTTAGTTTTTCCCATAATCAAATTTTCTCTTTTGTGTCATTTTTTTCTTGTTCTTTGCTGACTTCTGCGGGCTTGTTAACGTCTCCTTTTTCAAACATTGTGACAATGTGTTCTTTCCTTTTGGCATCCCGTTTATCCATATTGTGCTTTGTTTTTGTTGATTCCCCCTCTTTCGGATTTGTTTGTAAATTCAAATTTATTTATTTTAGCTGTGTGTTTGAAACGACTCTGTTATAACCCTTTTCCCCCCCTTGAAAATGATAGTACTCTTATCACTCGTTTATCTTGCTATATCCACATTGGGATATTTCATGTTGCAAATTTAAAGTGTTTGCACTGCTGTATTTTTCAGGAAATTCGTATGCCACATTAACCGGGTTTCACTTATGTGATATAAACGTTGCGGTCACATACACTTACCTCTGTTACGGCTTTCCGTGGCAGATGTGGATCCGCTCCCTTCCGTCTGCTATTGGTTCTCGAGTCCGTTCAGTCTTGACGCACAAAATCCACCGGTGAGCACCTTAGGAAGTCGATACCTTCAACCATATGGCTCCCTTTCCTCTCCCAATAGGCGCTGTTATTGTGGCCGCGTTACTCCTGCGGTTGAGCCCAACCGCTATCAATCCCAACAACGTTTCCTCTCTCCGAGGAAGCTTGGAGTCGCACAAACAAAGTCGTATATATGTGTGTGTGTGTGTATTTCTAGTTATAAGAAAAGTATTGTCTCTACTAAAGCGGAGTATTTCGCAGACGTAATCCTCAGGGCCCCTAATAGCTCCAAAAGAGTTTTTTAAATACTGAATGATATTTCCAGCCCCGCATGCACTAAAAGTAAGGTCCTCCCTACGTAGGAACTCTGACAGTCTGGCTGCTTTTTTTGACAATAAGATCAGCAAAATTATTGAAGGGCTAGAGGAGAACAGTTTATTTGATTAGGCTACTGCCCCCCCACAGGACGTGAGAGTGATGAGGAAGGCCTCAGTTCAGATGCCTCTTTCAGATCACTTTGATATTCCTTCTTTTGAGGTTTTTGAGCAAATCGCCCTTGGGGTTTCCTCTGGCTCATCTTTAGACCCTTTTCCCCATAGGGTCTGCAAAGCGCTAGATTCTGAACTGTTTTCTTCACTAAGGCAGTTGTGTAATCAATCCCTGTGTAGTGGGGTGATTCCCTCTTGTTGGAAGCAAGCGGTTGTTTCCCCTTTTTGAAAAAACCCTCACTTGACCCAGCCTGTCTTAAGAACTACAGGCCTATTTCACTCCTTTCATATCCAGTGAAGATCATTGAGCACCTTGTGCGCAGGGCACTTTCCCAGTTTCTAGAGGCAAATGATCTACCGGAAGATGTTCAGTTTAGATTCCGCCTGGGACATTGGACGAAGACTGCCCTGCTGACTGTGTTGGATGATCTCCGTTTGCGTGCAGACAAGGGTCAACATGCCATATTGATCCTATTAGACCTGTCTGCCGAATTAGACATGGTCAATCACAAGATCCTCCTGGAACGATTGGAAGGAGTGGGGGTAGTTGGCCAGGCACATAAATGGCTCCATACATATCTATCTGATAGATGTCAGGCCGTAGCTCTCCCCCCTTTTCAGTCCAAGTTTACCTAGATCCACCATGGTGTGCTGCAGGGCTCTGCAAAAAGTCCCATTCTATTTAACGTATATACGCGTACCCTGGTGGATGTTATTAAATCCTACGGCATAGGCCTGGTAAACTATGCAGATGACACCCAGTTGATCTTATCACTGGAGGGAGAACAATCCTCTACATTAGAGAACTTTCATGTCTGTATGCAGAATGTGGTTCATTGGCTAAGAAACAACTCTCTGCAATTTAATGCAGACAAAACTGAAATCCTCTGTATTGAGGGTGAGAGTGCCCTATTCCCTTCCGGCTGACCTCTGGCCTATTCCTGCTGATCCCCCATTGGTACCATCCAAGTCGGTTTGCAATTTGGGAGTTTCTTTTAATGAGAAGCTGACTTTGAAAACTCGCGTTAATAAATCAGGATTTTGAGGAACATTCCTTCCTCAGCTCCCTGCTCACACACACTCCTTGGTAGTTAGGAGCTTATATAGTGCAGAGGATTCACTTCAAATCCCTCTGTGTTGTGTTTAAGGCACTGCACGGTTTGGGGCCTATACCATTGCGTGCTGCCTTAGTTCGAGCTTTCAATGCAGTGAGTGATTCTATCTCACCTCTGACTCACTCTCTACTACTCACTCTACTATTCACAACTACTCTCTACTACTCACTCTCTACTACTCTGCTACTCACTCTCAACTACTCTACAACTCACTCTCTACAACTCACTCTCTACAACTCACCCTCTACAACTCACCCTCTACAACTCACCCTCTACAACTCACCCTCTACAACTCACCCTCTACAACTCACCCTCTACAACTCACCCTCTACAACTCACCCTCTACAACTCACCCTCTACAACTCACCCTCTACAACTCACCCTCTACAACTCACCCTCTACAACTCACCCTCTACTGCTCACCCTCTACTGCTCACCCTCTACTGCTCACCCTCTACTGCTCACCCTCTACTGCTCACCCTCTACTGCTCACCCTCTACTGCTCACTCTACTGCTCACTCTACTGCTCACTCTACTGCTCACTCTACTGCTCACTCTACTGCTCACTCTACTGCTCACTCTACTGCTCGCTCTCTGATGCTCGCTCTCTGATGCTCGCTCTCTGATGCTCGCTCTCTGATGCTCGCTCTCTGATGCTCGCTCTCTGATGCTCGCTCTCTGATGCTCGCTCTCTGATGCTCGCTCTCTGATGCTCGCCCTCTGATGCTCGCCCTCTGATGCTCGCCCTCTGATGCTCGCCCTCTGATGCTCGCCCTCTGATGCTCGCCCTCTGATGCTCGCCCTCTGATGCTCGCCCTCTGATGCTCGCCCTCTGATGCTCGCCCTCTGATGCTCGCCCTCTGATGCTCGCCCTCTGATGCTCGCCCTCTGATGCTCGCCCTCTGATGCTCGCCCTCTGATGCTCGCCCTCTGATGCTCGCCCTCTGATGCTCGCCCTCTGATGCTCGCCCTCTGATGCTCGCCCTCTGATGCTCGCCCTCTGATGCTCGCCCTCTGATGCTCGCCCTCTGATGCTCGCCCTCTGATGCTCGCCCTCTGATGCTCGCCCTCTGATGCTCGCCCTCTGATGCTCGCCCTCTGATGCTCGCCCTCTGATGCTCACCCTCTGATGCTCACCCTCTGATGCTCACCCTCTAATACTCTCACTACTCACTTTACTACTTACTCTACAAATATCTAATACTTTATACTCACTACTAAATATCAACTACTCGCTACTACTCACTCTACTAATAAACTACTTACTCTACTACTCTCTAATCAGACCCCCCAGGATATAGCGGCATGGATTCGCAAATTTAGCGGCACAAATATGGAAATTTAGCGGCATTTTAGCGGCACTTTATTTTACTCATAATCATTCATTTTCAGCCTTAAATCAATGGAAACTGTTTTATCAGAGTATTCCACTTTGAATAGGCAACCTGGGATATGGAATAGAGGAAGCAGCCCACAGGTGAAGGCTGTTATCCCTTGGAATTGCAGTTCTTCATCTGCCAGTTGGGCTATGCCGGCGAGACCCAGTTACCAGCATCACTGCCTCCTGTAATTATATCATAGCACCGGCCATACCATTACCCCCCACACTTGTGCTCTGCTGTAAGGTAATCTGCATTTAGGCAGAGAAAAAGGTTGCTCACGCATAAAGGTTGGGCACTGGCATAGGTCTTGTGCTAGAATGGGGTCATGAGGCTGCTAGTCCAGCTATATAGTCTGCTGCTGACCACGAAAATGCCAGCACACCCCGAGGGTGAGGAGAGTGGCACTGCTAAGGATGGTCTTTGCGCTCACAGCAGTCTCCTTCCTCGATTGAATTATACATACTGCTGTATTCCTGTATCTGGCGCTCTGTAAACCAAGCCTTCAATTGTTAAAATTACAGTGATACACCCAACATATTCCCGCCTGCATTAAAGCAATAATAATTCATTTGAGAAGCGCAGCGCATTCGGACCTCACGGAGAATGAAGAGTTTTATTATCGAACTAATATGCCTCTTTTTTTTCAATTACATGCCACTTTTTAGTTTCTTTTTCTAACAAACCCAACTTATTAACTCCGACTTTCCAGCCTCAGAAGGGAAGTGCTCCCTACAGTTTCATCTCCATTTTTTTCCGGTGATGAGATAAGTGCTCACGGCAGAGGTTCTGGGGATTTCATTTTCGAACCCATTTCAAGAAACAAGCCACGCACGGGTGACTGGAAACTGCTGCTGGAACCCCCAAAAATACAAACAGCAGAGGCACAAAGGAAGGAAGCTGCAGGTCAGAGCCAGCCCTAATAGGCACATCAAATATTGCCTTAAATATTACACAACTAATTTCTGTTGTTGGGAAGTCGCAGCTATGGCAACCGCTGCTGCTCATGTTAATTTATGCTACTCGATTTCTGAGGCACAAAAAAGGTTCTTAAGCAGGCGCGCAACACCCATTGGGCACCCCCTCTCCCCCCGTCGTGTTTGTCAGCCCGGGCTGACAGAGCTTTGCAGACTGGCGAGCATCAAATTACTGCCGCACTTACAGTACTTAACAGGTCTTTAAAAGACCATTACTTGTAAATGCGGCTTTTGTTGTGTGTTCACCACTTCTTACAGGCACTATGTCCGTGGTTTGCAGAATTAGCCCTCCCGAAATATTTATCCCCCCCCCCGAAATTTGCCTCTAGTTGCCCGCCTGCTCTTAAGAAATGTGCTTTGGAATATGTCATGACACATTTATCATTTGATGTGTTGAAAGCGGCGTGCGCTCCTTTCTCCCAAACATGCCTTTTTATATTCAGGGTGGAAGTCACATTAAATACAAACAACCCTTGCGACCCATATTGCTTCGAAAACGAGATAATTCAGACCCCCCAGGATATAGCAGCTTTTGCAAAAATGCAGCGATTTCTACTAAAGTGCCGATTTCGCGGGCACTTTAGTAAAAATCGCGGCATTTTAACAAAAGTGCCGATTTCGCGGCAAATCGCGAAATCCTGGAGGGTCTGTCTAATACTCCCTACGCACTTTAGTACACAAAAAAATACTCTACAGTGCTCACTAACACTCTATTACACACTCTACTACACACCCTTTACTACACTCTACTACTCACAAACACTCACTCAAATACTCACTCTCTAATATTCTCACTACTACTTACTCTACAAATATCTAATACTCTATACTCACTGTACTACTCAATATCAACTACTCGCTACTACTCACTCTACTACTCTACTACTTACTCTACTACTCTCTAATACTCCCTACTCACTTAAGTACACAAAAAAACTACTATACAGTACTCACAATAACTCTATTACACACTCTACTACACACCATTTACTACACTCTCTACTACTCACAAATACTCACTCACTCAAATACTCACTCTTTACTACTCACACTCAAATATTATCACTACTCACTCGACTACTTACTCTACAACTTCTTACAACTGTCTACTAACTGTAATACTCAATATCAACTACTCGCTACTACTCACTGTACTAAATAGCATCTAATGTATAGTACTTACTGTAATCCTGTACTACACACTCTGCTACACTCTACTACTCAACATTACTCACTCATTAGTCACTCTATACTACTCACTCTTTATTACTGAAACTAAAAATACACTTTGTATATGTAAGGGTGTGACTGTGCATGTAAATGTGTGTGGCTCTAGGACTCTTTACTACTCACTCTTTCACTCTTTAATACTCACTTGCTCTCTAATACTCTCTTTACTAATCACTCTCTCCTACTGACTATCAACTACTTACTCTACTACTTACTCTGTGTGGGTGCAAATGCAATAGGTCTCGCATTTGCAAGCGATTAAGCTATTGGCATTGTAAATGACAATGTCATTTATTTATGATTTAAAAACTAAAAAAAAAAGTCATGAGCAATGCCAATAGCTCTACCTTTAATAATGCAGAGACCATTCAATTGTAAATGCTTGTTTCTTTTTTGAAAGGTGGGGTGGGGGGAAGGGAAGGGCTTCCAACATCCCCATTTTAGGATGAGTCTAGACAGCCCATACGCTGTCTCGAAGACCTCTAGTAGTCTAAAGTACTTAAGTCCCGCCTGCTGCCTTGTATTGCCCCTCTTCTTTGCTGCTTCAAAATTGGTTCAAGCAGTAATACCTCACATCCGTTTTTCGTAGAACAGCACCGACCGACTACAGCTTATTGGTTCATCCCTCCAGTTTGGGGGCATGCTCCTGGTTGAGATGTGCCTTTAGATCGCTCCATTCTCCAAGCTGGTCCTTACATTTTTGTAGATAAATGCCCTTTTCTATGGTATATCCGATCCACGATGACTTGGGCAACTGGATTCCCTGGAGTGCCAGGCTCTGTACCTACTGCGGGCAGATTTCGAGCACCCTGCGCCCACCAGTACATCACTTTTTGAGATGTACTGGTGGCACAGGGGGCTCCTCTATATTTACAAGGACAGTATAAGCCACCCTGCGTGACTTTTCCTGTCCTTGTAAATACGGCTCCTTTACACGCAGCACTTGGCGTTGAATGGGTGTTCCGTGGGTGTTGCTGTGGGTGTTTCAACGCAACACCCATGGAACAAGACACATCTTCAGATTTATGAGGAATCGTAATCTGGAAAAGTGTCTGAATGCTACGCCACCCTAGAGGTGGCGTAGCGAGGCGCAACGAGGAAAAATGTTTTAATTTCTCCCCGTTTTATTTCCTCTTTCAATGCGTGCTGCATTCTGCACCACGCATTGAAAGAGGAAAATGCATGTAGTGATTGTTTTTGTGCAGTAATGGGCGCCTTCTGCACAAAAACAATCTGCCCACGACAGACACCCTGCACCATGATGCAAGGGTGCCTGTGAAGGCGCATGACTACAGTTTGTGAGCCAGTGCAGGGGGAAGCACAGAGATTAAACATATTGTAAATATGTTGCATCCCTGTGCTTTGGAAGTGCCGCAGCGAGGCACAGCCAAAGGGCTTGCGGTGCAGCGCTGCGGCACTTCCTTGTAGATCTGCCCCAGAGTATCTACCCTGATCGCTTGCAAGTATAACATGCTATTTCCTGTTTTTCACCCCGGCCTTGTGTTCCCCGAGGAACAGGCTTGCATAAACTGGATGTGTCTCTTTAACTTCAGCAGAACGCCTACTTTTACTTCTGTGACACTTTTTATGTGACCTTGTGCATAGTAAATCTGGGAATACGGCTTTCTTCAGGTACTACTACGGTCATTGAAAACGAAATTAGACTCCGTAAATGTAAGCAGACTGCCCAATTCTTAACAAATGATTCAATTTCCAGAGAACAAACTGTCCGTGTCAGTGACTGCTGTGCAACCCCTCTCCGGGCCTCACGTGGTATAGTGTTCGCTCGCCCTCTGGTTGGTGACTAATAAATAGTCTTCCAACCTGTGAGTTAAAATCATATTGAAAGTTTTCTACAAGTACAATTTTCAATGAGACAAAAAAAAATCCTATTTTCATTTTACTAGTTGGTTATAGGGAGAAGCTTTCCGGGCTGGCACAGTTGTTGCTTCTTGGATACAGCTTTCTGTTGGCAGCATGCAGCTTTTGATTTCCTGCAATTTATCATAGTTCCAAGTATGTCATATTTTGAGCCTGTAGGGTAGGTGGCACGAAAGTTAACTTGTTGCGAAACTGGCTGCTGGTGTTTTTTTCATAAGGTGAGCTTTTATATCTAAGGATTAGAAGGAGGACGGAGCTCGTTTGTGGTGGAAGCTTTCGATATGACAGGGAGTATTCAGAGGGAAGTGGTGTTTACCTGCATCATGTTTACGGGCAGTTTTACCTCGAAGAGAAGGAACCGATGATTGGGCAACGGTGTTGCTATATACATAGCAGCCAAATTTAGGACATGAAGACCGAGAAGACTAGAAAGATCTTATGGTGGCATTTATTAATTTAGCTTGTGAGTGGCAACCGAGGTGTGATTCGGTCAGCAAATCAGCCCGTCAAGCAGATGGAATAAGACCAGCTTTTGCAATGTAATAGGTCTCGCATTTACATGAGTTTGAGGTATTGGCACACGTAGCCCGACAGCACGACCGCAACATAATCTCCTACGCCGACGACATTCAGCTGATCCTCTCCTTCACCTAGGACCCCATCACCGCCAAAGCCAACCTCCACGAAGGAATGAAGGCCATCTCCGACTGGATGAAGACCAGCTGTCTGAAGCTGAACTCGGACAAGACGGAGGCCCTCCTCTGCTCAAACCCTTCAGCCTGGGACGACTCCTGGTGGCCGACGGCACTGGGGGCAGCCCCGACACCCACCCACCCACCACACATGCAACCTGGGAATCATACTAGACTCCACGTTCTCAATGACCAAGCAAGTCAACCCTGTCTCCTCCTCCTCCTTCAACACCCTCCACATGCTCCACAAGATCTACAGATGGATCCCGACCGATACAAGACAGTCACCCAGGCCCTTGTCAGCAGCAGTCTCGACTATGGAAACGCCCTCTACACGGGAGCCCCGGCAAAGCTCATGAAACTACTACAACGCCTCGGCACGACTGATCCTCGACGTGCCACGGCCACATCACCACCCACCTGAGAAACCTGCACTGGCTCCCCGTCAACAAGAGGATATCCTTCAAGCTCCTCACCCACGCACACAAGGCACTCCACAAGACCGGCCCAGCCTACCTCAACAGACTGCTCTCCTTCTACATCCCCAACGGCCAGCTACGCTCCGCTGACCTCTCACTCGCCACCGTCCCGCGCATCCGAAGAACAACCACCGGTGGGAGATCCCACCTTGCCGACAAGACATGGAACACCCTCCCACTGAGCCTACGACAGACCCAAGACCGGCTGACCTTCAGGAGGATAATCAAGACCTGGCTCGTGCTGAAGAGGATGCTTTCAAGCAGAGTTGTGTATTGTCTGCATATTGGTGAATATTGATGCTGGTATCTGTGAGTAGCAAAACCCACCAGTCTTCTCAATGTAATCAATCAATCAGGAGTTTATAAAGCGCACTACTCATCTGTGAGGGTTTCAAGGTGCTGCAGGTCAGGTAAGAGGTCAAGATGACCAAATGGGATCCTTGGTTATGCCATAGGTGATCAGGATAATTTGTGACCTGTAGGTGCCCATGTCGCTTGGAAAGATAGGATAAGAACCAGTAAAGAGCATTAGAAGAAAATCCCATTTGAAACTACATGGTGGTATGGATTGACTGCGTTGGACAGCTGAGATCTCTGGCAATATTAGGAGATGGGGCAGCATCTTCATCTTTTTCGAGGGTGTTATTTGCGAAATGTAAGATAGCGATCTCTGTTGCAGCGTGATCTGAAGGTACTTTTTAAAAATCTTTAATTTGTTTTATTTAATACACAAGGAAACCAATTAAAGACAAAACTGAACAGAGACCTTCTGTTGCCAATTCAAAGCAAGCAGTACATAATACGAGAGTACAGCGTGTCCTCACAGTGCACAGTGTTGAGGCAGAATATAAACATTTTCCTGGGTACCTGTGGAACCGAAAGGCCTCCCATAATTCTACTATGCAACTCCGACATAGCACATTTCCCAGGCAGACCGTCACAACCGACCTCACAGCCCTCTGGGGATAATCTGCAAGAGCACTCGCACGAGCCTCACCCAACAAACGCAGCAACACAGCATACAGCAAACGTCCTTACAGTTGTACTGGAGAGTCTACGCTCCCAGCATCCTGATCATTAGGGGCCAAATAAGTTCTGTACAATTTCCAGAAGTTTTTAGGGCGATTACTCTGTGGTTTAAGTTTGCTGTAATTTTCCTTTTGCGTACAATAGTATATCATATCTCTCGACCAGCAAGCAATGGTAGGAGCCTGGGTCTGGCAAACTGCCACCCTTCGTTTCGCTATCAAAAGCCCCATGTCAACCAATCGTCTATTAGCTTTAGGCAAGTGTTTGGAAAACCCCAGTAGGGTGAGCAGGGGGTCTGGTGTTATTGTAGTGTCAGTAATATCCCTTATGGTCTTAAAAATCTAGACCTAGAATTTGGCTATCCCAGGGCATAACCAGGCTAGATGTAAAGAATCTGCTGAGCGATCACTGCAGCGCTCCCATGTAGCGGAATCTCGCAGTTTCTACCTGTGTAGTCTCTCGATGGTGTAATATACTCTGTTGAGAAATATGACATGAATCAACCTGTAGCGTCCATTCAAGGAGATGCGCCTTGTGTTCTCACAGCAGTATTTCCACATACCATCATCTGTCAATGCCCAGATCAACCTGCCAAGCTAACCTAGCTTTAGTGTAGTGGTATGCTCGATATCTCTGTGCCTCTTTATATAGCTTGGACACAATCTGTGTTGGTGTGTCTGATTTATTCATAAATGTGAGAGCAGCATCTCTGGTGGCTCAGCTAAGTTATTGCTCAGTCTTTTAATGACTGCTCATCCTATGGAACTGGAATCTGGTAAGTGCATGCCATGCTGTCTCGTCACCACCTCCCCCTAGGTCTTAACTATACCTTCTGAAAACATGTCTCCTATCATCCCGATATTGACTGTATTCAGCGACTGGGTTACCCCTCTATCCGTGCAGGCAGGCAGCCAGAGGCACCACTCCAGAGACGTGAGTGGGGAATATGAAATAGCTCTGGCTTTCAGTTTCAGGAGATGCTGCCATGCATGCACTGTTGTGTTAATAGAGTCTAGGATGCCAGTTCTGCAATCAAGTGGCTTGAACAAGAGTTCAGGCAAAGGTGCCGAAACCACTTTCTCGATCTAGACATGCGATATGCTGGCTGGGCCATGTATCCAATAGTGCACATGCGCACTTTGAGCCACTCTATAGTAAACGAGGTCCGGGGCGCCCGGTCCCCGCAAGTGATATGGTAGCACGAATATATCCCACCTGATGCGAGAGTGCTTCCCAGCCCAATTTATCCTGATTAGTAAGGAAGTAATCATTCTGAAAAAGGAGCTAGGGAGAACCACCGAAAAATTAGTAAACAAGAATTGAGGTAGCACCACCATCTTCATGATCAAAACCCGGTCCGCAAAAGACAAGGGCAACCGGATCCAACGATCAACGGCGTCTTCCAGTTTACTGATTGAGACCCCGTAGTTCTCCTTGATCAAGACTAATGAGTCAGTATGGACCTTAATACCCATATAACATACTGGATCTGATGTCCATTGCAGCGCAAAGTCCGAATTAAAGTGGGTTGCAATCGGTGTAAGTGGGAAAATTATCAATTTGGTCTAGTTAACTTGGAGCACAGACAAAGCACCGAACTTCACCACTTCGCAGAGAACAGAAGACAGGTTTTGTTCAGGGTTACTAATATATAGGAATGTATTGTCAGTATATGTCGATATAACCAGCTCTTATCTCAGGAATCTTATTTCCCTGAATCTATGGTACTCTCGTAGAGCACAGGCCAGTTCCGCTACTAGCGCACAGAGGATTGGGGAAAGCAGGCACCCTTGGCGCGTGCCTCTTGTTATTCGGATCGTGTCCGTGACCATGTAACAGATTTTTATTCTTGCTTTAGGACTTTTATATAGGACGCTACCCATTTGCAAGAATATACCCCCCAACCCTAATCTCGTCAGGGCATGCACGTGCTGTTGCATATTTACCCAAGTGTTTCAGTTCTGAGTCGGCGGTCTCGTGATACTCTTTTAGTAGTGACTGGTACTCCTCTTTCGCCCTATCATCTGTGCATGAGAGGAGCCTACCTTTAAGCCTTTCTCCAAGTCAGAAAGCCACTTACGCAACGCCCGTAGAACGCCAGAGATTTTGGCCATAGCGATCCCCCTGATGTACACTTTAAAAGTCTCCAATACCACCGCAAAAGTGTCAACTGACCCAATGTTGCACTCAGTGTCAATCGCTTCCGCTAGCTCAGTTTTAAATACTGTGTCGAGGAGAGAGTATGGCGGGAAACAACATGTGAAGGGAAGGATATGTTAGCGCGGGCGTTCCAAAACCAACAATACCGGTGAATGGTCCGAAAAGGTGCGAGGGAGTACTGCACCATCGCGGATCTGGGTGAACAAGTCCCTAGAGGCTTAACCGGTAGTCGATCCTGGTGTGTAAGTCATGATAAGCAGAGTAGTGGGTGAAACCCCCCCCACGTTCTCCATACATCACAAAGCTCAAGTTGCGTTGCTAATGGCCCGTGCAGCCGCAGCTATTTGCCGGTCCGGGCCTCCTGATCTATCCAGTTGCGGGTCAAGGTCACAGTTAGTCTCCATCCCAGAATTGGGGGACCCCCACATCTTATTGTGTGGTGCAGCTTGGAATCCAGTCTCGCAGGATACAACCTGGCATAATCCAAATTTTGGTCCCGCAACTGTTTCTTTAGAGGTGCGAATTTCCTGCGTGCTTCCTGCACCCGCATTGTAAAGTCCGGATTAAGCGAAATGGTAGATTCTTCGTAGTGTAGTATTTGCTTCTCCCGGGTCACTCTCAATGCCGCGTCTGTCTCTGTAATTCAATAGTTTGGCAATGATAGGACGTGGGGCTGCCCCTGGAGGTGGCTTTGGACCCAGCGAATTGTCTCCAGTGCACAAAGTGAGTCCTCCGCGTTCTCTCTCGTCTCCTGCGAGTTCATGGAATTCAGATTCCTTCCAGTTGGCACTGATCGTAGGCTGTATCTTCTGCAGCTAGAATCTGCTTGTTTCAGGGCTGTAAAGTCAGCATTGATGCCGAATTATGAGTGGATAGTTCAATGGCTGGATGGAGCTCTCAGCTTATGTGGCCATCTTGGTCTCAGGCAAGCTCCGCCCCTCATCTGAAGATACTTCTAGTTACGCTGGAGATGAACATAGATTGCTTTTTCCATGATCTTTCTGATGAATGGCAGGCAAGTGGTGGGCTGGTAGTTGACACGTTCATTAGGGTATGTTAGGTTTCTATGAGTTGGAGAATCTGCAGTCTTTAGAAATGGGAAGGATCCTTAAGCGAGGTATTGAAAATGGTAAATGGGGTAAGAACTTCTCCAGCAAGTACTTTGCTTAAAGAGGAGGGTAAGACCACCATCATCACCATTGTAAGATGTGGCTTTGAGGGAGTTGAGTATCTCATCATATGCCTTCAGTAGAGTAGCTTATGACTTTTCAGACTTTTTATTTTTAATTTATTTGGGTAGAAAATCTTTTTCATAACGTGCCTTACTTGTATGGCAAACCACTGGACTCCATTCTCAATAGGAAAATGAATCTGCATACCCACTTTGAACACTTTAGCTTAAGGAGCCCAACATCTAATAACACTACTACGTTGGACTAAGTTGCTTATTTCGTCCGATGATTTTGAAGCCACAGTTGTCCTTTTTATTGAGACTAGATTACAGTAACTTAGTACTGACTGGCTTTCCTATAATCTACATGGCACCACTAGAAGCTCCCCATATCTGGTATTTGGTGCATGGATGTCTGATCATTTCACACCAATTCTAATCACCCTAAACTGGCTTCCCATGTAGACCATACGTTTCTTGAAGTCTCCCTGTATAATGTGTCCAGTTTCACATCGCAAGGAATTAAAATACTTGGATGAGAATCTAACTGAACATCTCAAGAAGCTTCTGGTCATGCTGAAGTCCACACTGCCTTGAAACCCCGCTCTTGAAATATCAAACTCCTTTTTATATCTTAGGTTTGTACACTGCTAAGCTAATGCCATTGTTAGATATCACAAATATCTTCAATATGCTCCGATACCATGGTGGAGAAGGTTCATTCTATAAAAAAGAAACTGGCAATATATTAAAAAAAAAAGAATTTAAATGAAGTCTGAGCTGCGAGCTGTACAGGGAATTTAGGCTTTTTTAAATGTCTAT
This sequence comes from Lissotriton helveticus, assembly GCF_964261635.1. Taxonomy (NCBI): domain Eukaryota; kingdom Metazoa; phylum Chordata; class Amphibia; order Caudata; family Salamandridae; genus Lissotriton; species Lissotriton helveticus. The sequence goes on from NC_136065.1 coordinate 1,770,086,915, forward strand.
TGGGAAGGTTAATACATTTTATGACACTCCCCCTTTTCATTAAAACTCTTTAAATGCTTGTCACTGGATTGTGCCGTTGAGTAAATAGTAGTAGAATGATGCTAAAAGGTGGGGCATGTTATCTTCAGTCAACTTTCAACACACTAATTTCCAAAGCTGCTTTCTTTTGCTCCCGCCATAACTATTTTCTGGTCCATGCTACAAAAATTCAGTTTACAACAGACTGAGCATGCCACTCATGAGGTACCTTTGATTAACGATTACATGTATAACTTTGAATAACAATGACACTTATACTAATATTGAAAATTACCTCTCGCCCATTTGTACTATTTAAACCTCAAGGTCTAAATACATTTTTCAAATCATAAATGTTTTCTCATTTTGTTCCACATCTGTCAAGTGTATGGGCCAATTTTAATGAAACTTTCATAGAAGTAGTACAGCTTTGGAATGTTTAGCCACTGTGAATCCTAGTGGTAGCCGGCATCGGTTAGGTCTTAATGCTACAAGACAAGTTGAGCTCCAGCGGGGATACTGCAGTTTGCATCTCTAATGCTGTTACAGGAATGAAATCTCTCCATTTAACCTACCTCTAGTTATCAAGCCTTGTTTTGTTGCTACCCTAATTCGCTCCCTTAGCACTTGTTTTAATGGTGAGCATGTTGCAGTTTTTTATCTTATTCCATTGTTCGGAGCTTTGTTGCTGGTGGTTCCATGACCTTGGAGTAATAAATGTATGTCTGTTGAGGTTACTGACATTGTGCTTTAGACTACGTTTAAATTTTGATTGCCTTAAATTCAGTTTTCGTATTTGGTACCTTTTGAATTCTTAAAAGTACCCAGTTTATGGTCCTGACACCGTGAACAGTTTGTTCCTTTTTGTGTGGCACTGTATGTTTTCTTCCACTGCATTCCCTAGCAACATTTCAGTTAGTTTGCTGTTTCCTTTGCCTTACTCTGAATGATTTTTATTGGTGAATAGATGTTGAAGTGGGGAGGTAAAATTGCAACTAGTGTTTCATGGCTGCATGCCCCTTTGGCGAGTACCAGATATTGGTTTTTGACCAGTGCAGAGGCCCAGAAGTGATTATAAAGGATATCTGGACGTAATTGTGATTTAAAACTCAGGTTATCAGTGAGAAAAAAGGTACAGGTACCTGAATGAGAGGTTTCCTGCCCTCAACCAGAACAAAATTCCTCCATCAGTGCATTTGTAGACTGATTCATAGTCAATTTATTTTATAAATCTATAAAGCGCGCTACTACCCAACAGGGTTTCCCGGCTCTGAACAAAGTGGAGGCATGGTAACTTAGGCAACCGGCACAAATAGGAATCAAGCCAGGTCGCTGAGGGACAGTCTCTAAGCGCTTACGAATAGTTAACAGAGACTGACCATTCCTAAGGTCAATTGGGAGAGCCTTCCAGAGCTTGGGGCCCTGATAGGAAAAGGAGCGACCCCTCACACGGATGAGCCGAAACCTGGGAACTGAAAACAGTGAGAGGCTGGAGGATCTCAGCTGTCGGGCCGGCACATAAGGTGTTACCAGTCTTTGAATATAGGAGGGAGCAAGGCCTCCATTGGCTTCAAGTCTTTGCGCTTATTGACGTTAAGCCAATGGAGTTGGTGAAGCAGAAGAGATGTAGAGGCGCATCTAGGCAGATGGAAAAGAAGACGAGAAGCAGCATTTTGAATGACCTGCAACCGGTGCACTGAGGCTTTGTCTGCACCCTGATACAGCACATTGCCATAGTCCAGCCTGGATATCATCAGAGCCTGCAGAACCTGTCTCTTAGCTGCCAGTGGACTAAGCGAGAGGACTTTCCTGATCCATTTAAGAACAGCAAAGCAGGAAGCTGTAACCCTGGATACCTGAGGTTTAGGGGAAAGATATTTTTTATCAACAATGAAGCCCAGTTTTTTTAACTTTAGGGACAGAGGCAGGCACATTGGCCAGAAGAGCGTCAGGCCAGTGTATAATTTCCCAAAGCTCAGGGTTGTTACCCAGAACAAGCACCTCAGTTTTAGTGCTGTTTAGCTTCAGGGCATTATTGGTGTGAGGAGACATTCCTCAAACCAAGCTGAAGCAGAGAGGGATCTCTGTGCTGGCCAGTGGAAAGAGAAAAGATAATCTGGGTATCATCGGCATATGAAAAAATAGTCAGTCCAGACTTCACAGTAATGTCAGCCAAAGGGTGAACATACATGTTAAAAAGCAAAGGCCTCAAAATATAACCCTGAGGCACTCCAATGGTTAGAACTAGAGTGTTGGATCTTACTTTGTTCGAAAAGACCTGGAAGGTATGGTTATTTATGAAAGATATCTACCACCTCGGAGCCAGACCCACAGTGCCAGAGGTTTCGAGCCGATCCATCAGAATTGAATGTGGCACTGTTTGAAAAGCTGCACTTAAATCCAGCAACATGAGGGCGGAAGTACCTCTGGAGTCAAGTTGTTGCCCGAGATGCTCCGTGACCCAGAGAAGAGCAGACTCTGTAATTTGGCCAGGTCTAACCCCGACTGAGGGGTGCAGCAAATTATGAGTAGTAACTAAAGAAGAAAGTTGAGTATTAATGTGAGTATAATTTGTATACCACAGGCAGGAGAGAAATAGGGTGAAAATTAGACGAGCTGAGAGGATCAAGACCTTCCTTTTTAGTAAAGGAAGGACGAGTGTATGTTTCCACCTCTGAGGTACCAAACCTATACTCAAAGAAGTATTAGGAAGGTTCAGAATCGGTGAGAGGGCGGCCTCATCCAAGAGTAAGTTTGGAAGGGGGTAGAGGATCATGAGGGGAACTGGACTTAATAGATCTCAACAACAGTTACAAAGAAGACCGATCCAAAGGAGGCCAGGAAATCTGAGAAGCTTCCAGCTTACATTTTGTCATGCTCCGTGAGAAACTATGGGAGAGCAGGTGGCAGAACAGGTACTAGCGCAGTTTATCGAAGCCACAAACACCTTGCTTATGATGCATGTTGCTATACTGTTTGAATGCTTCAACAGAGGACCCTAGAGAGACTGCCCTCAAATACAGCCAAGCCAAAACTTGAGCCCTTTGATATAGTTTGAATCACTTCCTGCACCACTCGCTATAGTTTAAAAAAAAAAATTCTGCAGTCAGATTGCTGCATTGGGCCATAGGATAATGAATATCTAGAACTCGAAAGTGTTCTTTGGCTACAAGCTACACTTGCTTCCTGTTGAAACAGATACGGCCCTTTACTACATCCCCTCTTTATAATCACACAGAGCACCTATTATGAGTAACATCATAATAGGTCGCTTGCTTCTGCTTCAAAATACGAAGCTCAGTCTTTGTTAGTGTTTGTGAGGAAGACTCTGGAATGCCCTGGGACTCTAAACTCTTGTTAAAGACAAACTAACTTTGATTCTGGAAACATCTGAAAACCTCATCCTCTACATCATCCACCACAGCATCATCACTGCCCACCTGAGACCTGCACTGGCTCCCAGTCAACAAGAGGATCACCTTCAATCTCCTCACCCACGCTCCAAAGCACTCCACAACGCTGAACCTGCATACCTCAACAAACTACTCCCCTTCTACACCCCCAACCGCCAGCTTCGCTCCGCTGACTTTGCCACCGTTCCACGCATCCACGGGATGACCACCGGCTGCAGATCATTCTCCCACCTTGCCGCCAAGACATGGAACACCCTCCCCATCCACCTGCGACAGACCCAGGACCTGCTGACCTTCAGATGTCTTCTCAAGACCTGGCTGTTTGAGCAGAAGCAGTACTCCCCTCCCCCTTAGGGCCTTGAGACCCTCACAGGTGAGTTGTGCGCTCTACAAATGCATTGATTGATTGGTCAAACCCAGAATCTTGCTCGTTAGTCACCAGTGATTGCAAGGTGTACCCTGCCTTCCCCTTCAACACCCCTCACCTGCTACCACTACCCATTAAACCGCAGTGCGTTTCTGACCACCTGCCACATAGTCAAACCGTTCGAAGACCTTTCTAACAAAGATGTTCTCCTCTGACAACCTTGCACTAAGGTCAGTCAGCACTGTCACCTGGGGAGATAGTCTCTCACGGTGTGGGACAGGGTGGCTGACATTTAGCCAGCTGTCCCAGAAGACGTTCAGGCAAACTTACAATGTCTTGTTCAAGGTGGCCAAGACACTGCAAAGTACACCATAAGATCAGCCTCGACAGATGTGCTTAGTTGCCACTATTTGATATGCTCCGCTGTATTCTCCTGCGGGGTCCAACTGTCTCTGAACATGCCTTTTGATGGGATCACTCTCTTTAGATATAAGGCTGATTTAGCTCTAGAGCATTTTAAGGATAGCAAGGCTACAACTCTTGGGTTTTGCAGCTTGAAGATCTTTCTGGATTCACTATGCTGTGCATATTCCGCAATCTGGTGGTTGGGTCCGGAATCGTAGTCTTTTTTCTCTTTTTTTTGTCGTAGCCCAGGTGGGCGTCGACGTCCCACCATTTGGTGTACCTTCGGTGACGTCGGCGTGCTTCCGGCGGAAGCTACCACCCTTGGGCGCCATCTTCGGATTCTTTTTTCTGTCTCTTTTTTCTTTTCTGTCTTTGTAGTGAATCCATGGCTATGTTTGTTAATAGTTTTTCCAACAAAATTTTCTTCCTTTTTTTTTTTAACGTATCTTTTCACGTATCTTTTAAGTTACAACTTGCTTTCTTTCTATGTTTTTCCACCTTCTTCTCCAGCCTCATCTTTCTGGCGGAGGCGGGTGGGTTCGCTAGTGAATCCAGAAAGATCTTCAAGCTGCAAAACTACACCGACAGGTAAGAAACTATTCGTTTTGCAGCGTGAATCTTTCTGGACTCACTATGCTGTGCATAGATTTTATAGCGGTTTTCGTTACTTTTGTGGCGGTTGGGTGGAAGATGAGCGTTGGTTGTTGAATATATGTTGAAGCACCTTTTGTCCTACTTGTGCTTCTTTGTTCATTTGTACATCCACGCAATAGTGCTTAGTGAAAGTGTGCACTGAAGCCCATGTTGCCGCCAGGCATATGTCCTCAATTGGTGTGTTGGCCAGAAAGGCAATTGTTGCTCCTTTCTTCCTGGTGGAGTGGGCCTGTGCCCCTCCTGTTAGCTCCTGTCCAGCTTGTTTGTGGCAGAATTGTATTGTCTGTGCGATCCATCGAGCTATGGTGTTCTTAGTCACTGGTTTGCCCATGTAACTGTTTGCGAAGTATACGAAGAACTGTTTTGTTTTCCTGTGTTCCTTCGTCCTTTCAATGTAGTGCATCACAGCTCTTCTTGCGTCTAGGGTGTGGATCGACCTCTCAGCGCTTCTGGTGACATTCTATCTGTTGAGATAGTTGGGCTTTCCCATCAACATCCTGAAGTCATACCAGACTTATTTATAAAGGCGCCCTTTCATTGGAGCTATCCCACATATGGTGTGCTTACGAGCCTTCCCTCGGCCCCAGCTAGTCCAGGTCATTCGGGCTATTGTAATTGTGTTTTATAGCGCTTAATACCACTGACCAGGCATTGAATCGCTTTATGCTGGGCAGCACGCTGCTCTGGGTTCTAAGGTAAATGGTTAGGTCGGTGTTATTGGTTACTGGTTGTTATTGGGATTAAATTTGTGCGCTCAAAGCAAGCCATTCCGTGCTGTCATTTCAATTTTTATGGTTGACCAGAGTAATAGTGGTTGGTTGCAATCATTCGTAAGGGGAAGGGAAGGTGTGCTCAAGCACATGGTTGGTTGGATTAATACAGGAGTTAGAAGAGATTAGGTATTGTTAGGTTGCATAGGTATGACTTTCAGCAGAAAGAGGCGAAATTGTGATCTTGTAAATGAGTTGTGGGAAATTTGCTTAAATAAGAAAAAAGTCAAAAGTGCATGTGTCCAGAAGATTGTGCTCGGCATGCAGAGGATGTAGGACATTTGAAAAGAGGAACAAAGGACAAACGATAAACCAATTTTAATTAAAGGACAGTCTTTTTATTTAGTGATGGATTTAAGGAATGTAGTGAATTTTTTTGATACAACAGTTTGAGGATGCAAGAATATAGAAAAAAATGTACTTGTGAAGACTGTGCGATATTGGAATTTTTTTTATAGGTACTAGAATCAGGTAAACCATTTCTAGACAACAGCTAGATCCATCCAGGCCAGTTAATTAGCTTAAGGGCTGAAAAGGGAAAATGGCTTGACGCATATGCCGAGAAATTGCATGGGAAATAATGTACACATTGAACAGGGATTCTGACATTCAGCCTCAGGTTTGACTCGGAGTATTAATTATACAGTGGAGTGGGATACATTGAAATGCCTCCGGTTTGCATTGGCACCAGATGGAAGATGAGGACAGCCCCTCAGACAGTGGAAGTTTATTACCTGCATTCCGCTGGCTGGAGGGCAGGGGATGCAAACACTGATGTGAGTGAGGGGTTCCCTTTGGAAATGCAATTAATACCTTTGTTAGCAAACAGCTGCTGATTAGATTTCCTGATTCACTACCCTATTTTTTTTAAATGTTATAGGTGAGCTGGGCTGACGCTGCAAGTGGAAGGGTCCCCTGTATGCGAGGCCAAGCATTTGTCTACCGTAAGCATATTTCAGTGCAGAGCCCTCACACCTCTATATGCCTCTGTGCGTGCTCCAGGCTAGAGTCAGCCCTGCTGTGAACTTCTTTAAATTTACCTTTCCTTATTAGGAAAGGTGGATGCCTTGATCTTCTGTTTTTGCGGATATATGCCACCTTCAGACTTGGCAAAAACAACAGTTGATGGACAGAATGCAGAACAATGTCATACATTCACCCCAGTACAGAGATCTGGGCCTAAATCCATCGTTTTTTTGCACTCCACACCACCCCAGTTCAGACATGATCATATGCAAATCAGCCTTGACCCTGTGCCTCATGGGAACAGTCCAGCCCGAACTGCCAAACCACGTCTTTCCTGGACCGATATCAAGCATCCTAGGACCGGTTTCTGGCTATCAGCCGTCTTCAGCCAGGATAGCTTGACTCCAGTGGTGTGGAGAGCATGGGACTCACGTCTGAGCATACCCATCCCACTCGGGGTGAACAATGCAAAAACAGTTGATGGACAGAATGCAGAACAATGTCATACATTCACCCCAGTACAGAGATCTGGGCCTAAATCCATCGTTTTTTTGCACTCCACACCACCCCAGTTCAGAGCGATACAAAAGGGGATGATGGACGCTCCGTCCATCATCCCCTTTTGTACCTTCAGACTTGGGGCACGGATAATCAGGTGGCCAGAGATTTTCTAAAAGTGGGGGGAAACTAGCCATAGAGAAGCACCTCAGACTTGTCTTCATTACATTTGAGGATGGCCTGAGCCAGCCAGGAGAATACCGAAGACAGGTACTGATGGGCAGTGTCAGTTTGAAGATCAGAGCCCTTCCAGGTGAATAGGAGCTGAGTGTCATCGGCATATTATTTTGGCACCCAGCTCCTCTGCCAAATAGATCAAGGGTGTCAGATAAACATTGAAAAGTAAAGGGCTTAGAATAGACCCCTGAGGGACCCCAGTGGACAGTTTACTAACTGAAGATGAAAAAGGTGGCATCCACACCTGTTGGATGCGGTTATCAAGAAAGGATTTGACCCAATCCCTGGCCAAGCCCGTAATGCCGATGGCAGGCAATGGGGATAGGAGTTGGTGGTGAGGTACCGTATTGAAGGCGGCAGAGCGGTCTAATAAAATCAAAGCCGGCCATGTCCAGGCACTCCCTAATAGCCTCCGTTATCTCCACCAGCGCTGTCTCAGTGCTGTAGGATGTCCTAAACCCTGATTGAGCCGGGTGGAGAACCCCAGAAGACTCGGCAAACTCCTCCAGCTGCCGAAAAGCCGCCTTTTCACAGACCTTAGCCAAGGCCGGTAAAAGGGAAATGGAGCTATAATTAGGATGGAGAGATCAGCAAAAGGCTTCTTTAGGAGAAGGAGTTTAGCATGCTTCCATTGCTGGGGGGCTATGCCTGATTGAAGTGAGCCGTTAACAAGAGCTGCCGCCTCAAGAAAAACTGCCCCAGCCACCCCGCCCAGAACTCTGGCCGGACAAGGGTCTGAAGGGGAACCTGATTTCAGAGATTTAAGGATGGCTAAGACATCCCTCCCTCCGCCGGCCTAAACTGCGAAAAGAGCTGGCTAGGTGCTTTAGAGCTAGGGAGAGAGGGCAAAAACAGAGAACTCTGTTAATGGGAGACAGTCACTAAACTATCTTGGATCCTTTGGATCTTAGCAGTAAAAAAAGTAGAGAGATCTTCACGCCATTGAGAGGAGATAGGGAGGGTAGTTTGTTCTGCAAGGGGTGACAGAAAGCTATGGAGAACATTTATTTGCTGTTATTAGCTCTGGAAATTCTTTCTGCAAAAAAATTGCCTTTAGCTTCTTTGATGGCTGCATAGTATCCCGCTGGGCGACGCGAATTGCCGCCTTGGCTAGAGGGCAGTACCCACATCGCCAGCACCCCTCAAGCTTTTTACACCCTAGCTTAAGTTTTTAGGGAATCCGTGAACCATGGTTTAGAGGGAGAGCCACGCGGTTGACGTCTGGAGGAGGGCTTAGGTAAAGAGTTAACCCCCTGGCTAATCAGGCGGAAAAGCTCTCCACTGCTCCATCAAGATCATGGGCTTCTCCCGGGGGAACTAATGACAGTGCTTTAGACAGAGCCGGAATATTAATCTTCTGATGTAAAGGGCCTCTTGCCGGACAAGAGGGGGGGAAAGGTTCACCAATATCCCATGAGAACCTGATCAGAAAATTATCTGACCACGTGACAGGCAAGGGTTCTGAACTGGAGAGATCGAAGTTGGAACAGACTATGTCGATCAGATGACCGCATTTGTGTGTAGCACCCCTGACCCACTGTGTCAAATGGATGAGATTACATGTGTCCAGCAGGTCTCTGGGCCCTGGAGCTTCCGGGCTATCCAGATGAATATTAAAATCACCTAACAGAAACTTGGGGAAGCGAAGCGCCAGCGAGGCGATAACATGGTAAAGAGATTTAAGGAAAACGCCAGGTGGCCCCGGGGGGGCGGTGGACCAAAATACCACCTAGCGTGAAGTGGGGGGACATGACCAGTGAGAACATCCAAAGCTTCGCCGTCCTCAAGCTCCCCGGAAAACTCATTGGTAAATGACCATATATCCATGAATACCACAGCAACACCACCCCCTCTGCCTGACTTACGATCCACTCTGGCTATTTTGAAACCCCGTGGAATGGCTAGCTCTACCACTGGAGCACAAGATTCGTTCAGCCAAGTCTCAGTGATAAACAAGAGATCTAGCTGTTCATCTATGATCAGCTCACGCACGTCTGAGGCATGCTTAGCCAATGAACGCGCATTGATGAGCGCTGCCCGAATCTTAGTCACCCGTGCTATATGCGGAGAGAGAGCAGGCTGCATGGTTTGAAAACAGAACTGACCGGAGGGGCAAGTCCTGGACAAAGTGTGCAGGACCTCCCAATGCCTACCATTATTACAGGACGTAGTGTCTAGCCTTAAAAGTTCCTTCCGGTTAAAAGATTTCCTATCTGCCCTGTCCCCGCCCGCAAAACGGCCAGCGTTGCTGGTGCTGTGTGCTTCCGGGGTGTGGACGGGCACAGACGGGCTTGCCTATGGCGCGCCAGCGGCGCGCCCGCTGCACGCATGGGGACACGCATGCGTTTTATGGCGTGCTCCCACGACCAGCTGGACCGCTAACCTCGGTCCAACCGCGCTTCGGGACACACCAAAGATGGCGCCCTGCCCTCCACACAATCAGCACAAACAGCCGCGGTGGACCGGGGCAAGGGAGACCACAGAAGAAAGGTAAGTTTTAAAATGGCAAAGTGTTTTTAAAACGGAGCTCAATATCGAGCAAACAGCAAATAAATAAAAGAAACCGGCGCCTACATAGTCATGCAGGAGCTGCCAGCGGGATTCCAACAGTGATTAAAGTATCACAGTGAAAGAAATAATAATGCCCCACGCTGCCACAGTACCCCCAGCGGGAATCAGGAACTTCCACCCCCTGATCTAGTTAAAATGTCTGGTAGCACAGGTTGGCACCTATGGTGCTGGTCATAAATAAGTGCCCGGTGCTGACGCCTCCTTGTCAGCAATGTTGCACAGACATTTTGCAAATTTCGTCCGTACAGCTGGGCTGGCTTTAGGGAGAAAAGAGCGACAGAGCTCAGGGGGGATGAGGCTGTGCGAGGTGACAGGCTGCTAAACGGAGGAGCTGTTTGGGTTTGCGAAGAAGGTGAAGTTAGGCACCTGGCCAAACCGAAATCCTCGGGAGCAGGGTTCAATGCCAAAAATGTATGGGTAAGAAGGGTACAAGCCACTCCCCTTGGACGGCAGAATATCCAACTAAGGCCATCTTGGCAATAGTCGGAGTATCTCAATAGGGCAGAGCACCAAACAGCATGCATTGGGAAGGATTGAGGGTGTAAAACAGAGCACACCTGGAGTGTGCGGTACCAAAAAGGCAGGAGGCTCATTCTCTCTGTCTGAGGGCAGGCTATCTAACTGCCCCCCATGTGGGCACACTGCCGGTCTCACTTTTTTTAAGCGCATCACGTAATTTTGTGGGCAGATAAAAGGTGGAGGCACCTTAAAGAAGCGGAGAACCACTCACTTAAAAAACTCAGTCCAGTGCAGACTTGTATCATACTGTGACATATAAAATGGAACAACATAGCACAAAAGTAAACGCCATGCTACCGCAAAGCAGCACATATAAAATATGGATAGTATAACATAGCAGGCATACTACAGCATAGCCTCCCATACTATAACATAATTGATCATAACATAGCACAAAAGCATCTGATGTGAAATGATATCGCAAGCCACATTATACCACAACCTAGCATGCATCACAACACTACGACAACATGCCAAGGCACAGCTTATGAGAGAATAACATGCCATAATATAACATAGAATTGCAAAGCATAGCTAAATATATCTCAAAGGCACTACAGAGCTTTTCCTACAGTAGCATAACAAATCACAGCCTTAAATGAATAGCATAGCTGGGTAGTAGCCTCCCTTTTACCTGCAAGACGGGTAACACTGTACTGAGCTCCTCGGCCAGTACTTGCAAGGGATGAGGTGTGCAGTATGTTAAAAAGTATTACGGAATCGCAGATTTAAGTTCACACAGTTTCACCATTTGCACCAAACCTACCTTAATTCATTTCAGCATTTGACCTGGGTCTCAGTACGAGTGGCATCCTGCTTTTGGATCATGCCAAGTGGCAAATGCTGGCTCTGCAGTGGGATCTGAAGTTTCATTGAGCTTAGAACCAGGAGAAGGCTGCCTTCACACCAACTTGTTGAAGTTATAGGTGATTCGCTTGGCACTGAAGGAGTTTTTTCCGACCACCAGGGGGGCAAAAGTATAGTTTTTCCACAGACATGACCACTAAGAGGTACTGCAACAAACAGGGCGGTGTTGGGTCATGGGTCCTGTGCCAGGAGGCTCTACCTCTGGAAGTGGCGGAATACTCTGGGCATCCGCCTGATAGCCCAGGACCTGGTAAAATATTTGCTTTGTGGATCATGAATGGCTGTCAAACTCTGAGTTGGCACAGGGTATTCAGAAATGGGAGACAGTCCTGGCTCGAACTATGCGCCTCCTCCGAATGCGCAGTGTCCAGGCTTTTGTGCGTTGAAGTTCCCAAGGTGGTTCTCACTGGGAGGCACATTTTGCCTGGACAGGGGCTCAGAACTCCTGTATGCCTTTCCGCCCCTACCTCCCTTCGCCCAGAGTATTTAAAAAGATAGACCGGGCCCAAGTCTTCCATGCGGTTCTGGAATGGTGAGGATAATGTGGCTTCCAGAACTTCTGACCATGAGCTTTTGTTATCTGATTAGTCTGCCTCTTGAGGAGGACTTGTTGCAGTAGCAGGACTGGGTCCAGCACCCCCACACCTGTGTGGAGTTTGAACAGGGACAGTTGACTTCTTACAATCCTGACATTGGTGTCATTAAGGCAGCCAGGTGCCCCCTTCCCTAAAACTGTATAAGCAAGACACTGGGAGAAGTTTGTCTGGTGTTACTCCTGTGCTATTTACCCTTTACAGGCAAAGCTGTCTGACATTTTATTATTTTGGCCTTGCTTTGGCTACAGATGAGTGTTATTTTTCGGCCCTTCTGGCCTTTATACAGTTTCCCTATCAGCCATTCCTTTTCAAATCACCTGTTGTGATGCATTGTTCCATAGTGGCTGATCCAAATGCTCCCTCAAACACCTTTTGTAATGCCTTAGTGAGACCCTGACTTGGAGTCTCACTTGGTGTGCACTCCTTTTGAACCAATGCACAGACTCTCTACGCCTGCTATCCATAAATGCAGTGTTTTTCATCACAATCAGCTCTGCTCAGTGAGGGAGCACTCCAGGCGTTGTCCCTCAGTGTTACCGTATCTAGCTTTCTTTCCCGGTAAGCTGCCCCTTCAGACAAAATAGTCTTTCTTGCTGAAGAACATTTCCATAGAGATCAGTATGAGCTAGCCAAGAAGCAGCCTCCAGAATGTTTGTGCTCTTATTCGACCCTGCCTGTTTCCAGTCCAGCGAAGACATGGCTTGGCAGTTCGGGCTGGACTGTTCCCATGAGGCACAGGGTCAGACTGATTTGCATATGGCCATGTCTGAACTGGAGTGGCGGAGTGAGCTAAAGAATGATGATGGATTAAACCCAGATCCGTTGACTGGGGGTGAGTGCTTTCAATGTGTTCAACACTCAATCCATCATCCCCTTTGGTTTTACCTCATTCTACCAGAGCATAGGCTTCTACCAATGCACTGGCATGCACTGTGCCACTAATGGACATCTGCCAGGCTGCTTTGTGGGTGTCCCACTAAATGTTCATTGAGCACGATCTGCCAGCCTGGTTGGATGGGTGCTACACCCGTCCTGACCTGCATGTGTTCCTTGTCAGACCCACCGCCTTTAGGTTGTGCTTTGGTATCTATTCCGAAGGCGAGGAATCTGCGGTTAGAAGTTTTTATCAGAGGAACAAGTTACTTACTTTTGGTAATGACTTTTCTGTTAGGGGCGCTAACCATTATTCCTCACTGACTCACCATCCTCCCCATTTTGTGGACAGTACTCCTCCAGTCCAAGTATAAGGTTCCAATGAAGAGATCTGCACACTGGCATATTTTGATTTCTTTGGGCGTCTAATGGTGTCGTCAGAGGTTTGAAAGAAACGGACATCACTGAGTGGCGTTAATGTGGCTATAGTACTTTTGATGCCATATCGAGGGTGACCCTGCATGAAGCTGCATGATGCCATCTACTGGCACGGTGGGGAGTTACTATGAAACTTTCTGATCTAGCCTCGCATCTGGGGAAATTTCCACGTTGAGGAGTCTGCAGTTAGATAGTCTCGGCCAGAACAGATGATAACGAAGATAAGTAACTTTTTCTTCTAGTTTATCTACTTGAATGATTCTTCAGCCCACGTAGTATCTATGAACATGCCTGTGTGAGAGAAAGTGAATGTGTAGAACATCATTTATAGTATTTCTAAAATCAAAATAAATCATGCTACCCCTAAATCTTTCCATCAAAATTCGGTGAACCTAAATTCACTACAGTTGAATAGAAGTACTTGCAGTTGCACTAGTGGGCTGTATGATATTTGGTCGATAACTTTATTAAAGGGCTTCACAATTAGAAGTGGACATAAGTTGACAAGAAGCAGATTTAATGAAGACAAATTGCTGCTAGTCCTTTAACGGTTTTGGTTTAGTGGTGCGTCATTGTTATTAAGCGAAAATTATTGTTTAGGTTTTGTATTTCCAAAAAAATAGAGTACATGACAGCAGTTAACTGAATTGATCACATAAATGTACCCAAAGAGTGCACTCTGGAGAGTTGCGTGTTCTTCTAGTACCGTATTTAGTTGCTTTGCATCGGTCTTCTGTAAGTGGGTGTGCACAGCTTAGAAGAGTTTGTCAAAATTGAGTGGTATCCCAGGGGACTTGACTTCTCTGTTCTTCTTTCACTTCTAATCAATTTTTCTACTGAAATGTAGCGATCAGCCCCATATTGCTTTTTAGGTCTCACCTACGCAGTGCACTGCATAGGAGGCCCTTTAGCCGTCGTTCTGCCCTTTATCGAAGCACATACTCGTGCTTGTGGCGGCATCCACCTTGCGGGAGTGAGCAGGAGCGTGCCAAAAGCACGAGTATGTGCTTCGAAAAAGAGCAGACTGCGTGCGTGCACGCACCACTCCCTGCCCCCCTCTCTTCACGTGACACTTCCCTTCCTGTATGCGAGGCTCGCCGGGGCTGTGCTTGTTTTCCTTTTGTCCCACACCTCCGCCTTTAGCCTCCGGCCCTACCTCTATTGACGATTTCCTTTTTAGTGGGCGTGGCCTACCATTGTTTTCCAAGGCCGACTTATGGCCATCTTTGGGAACCAAGGTGAGTGCCAGGCTTCCTTGCCACAGCAAGTGTAGTCCATGCACCACTCCGCTATCCGTTTTTCCCCATATCATCACCCTTCTCCCAAACAATTTGTTTTCATCCTGCTGTATATTCTCCCATCCCCCCTCCAGCCACCCTCTCCCACTCTTTTTTCCCAAAACCCTGTCTGTTTTTTAGGTCTCGGCTAGCCGCGCGTCTCCGCCGAGCCCCTTTTGTCGGCATGTGTGCTTCCCAGGAGACAGTCCTGGCCGCGCGCATCGCCTTGGAGGCGATTTGAAAGTGACACGCGCACGCGAACGAGCGCTGCGGCCAGGCGCTGTCTCCTGTGAAGCACACATCAAGTGCTTCGTGAAATTGTGAATTTATTCACATTGCGTGTGTCCTCTTTACCCGCCTCCACCCCTGGGGCAATCCCTCGTCTATCCTTGCTCCCCGAACACCAGCCCAGCTCCCTCCCAAGCTCCGGCTGCGGCTTTACCTTTGCAGCGGCGCCGAGCCGGATGCGCGCTCAGATCCACGGAAATGTAACCGGGAGAGCGAGCGAGCTCCGCCGGGAGGCTGACATCGAGAGGCGCGGGGAGTGGGGCAGCTGCAGTGCGCTTCCACCGACTGCATGGGGGCGTCACCGAGCGGCTTGCCGAGGAAAGCGGTGGGAGGCAGGGGCCGAGCTTGCGGGAGGAGGTAAGGAGAGGAGGGAGGAGAAACGAGAGCGCGCTCGAGGGCTTGACTGACAGAAGCACGAGGAGGCAGGACTTCTCACGAAAAACAGAATTGAGCTCTAGTTGACACCCCCGGGGTACCAAAGAGTTGTCGGCGTGAAGGAGTAGAAACGTCTCGCCCTGGGGGTATTTACATTTTAAAGCTTGGTGACGCTACTCTCGTAAGTTAATAAAACGTTGCCCATCGCAAATCGTACCCAAGCCACCACGCGTACCTCTAGAAAACAGACCCCTCAGCTTGTGATATACCACACCCGACCCTTTAGTGAAGATATGTTAGGCGCTCAGGCTTTTAAAGTTTTAAGGTTAGCCTGACTCAAAGAATGAAGGCGGTGTTCTTACCCTTGTGCAGAGTAGTGAGTGTAGAGTGAGTGTGCAGAGTAGTGAGTGCAGAGTGAGTGTGCAGAGTAGTGAGTGCAGAGTGAGTGTGCAGAGTAGTGAGTGCAGAGTGAGTGTGCAGAGTAGTGAGTAGTGAGTGCAGAGTGAGTGTGCAGAGTAGTGAGTGTGCAGAGTAGTGAGTGTGCAGAGTAGTGAGTGTGCAGAGTAGTGAGTGTGCAGAGTAGTGAGTGTGCAGAGTAGTGAGTGTGCAGAGTAGTGAGTGTGCAGAGTAGTGAGTGTGCAGAGTAGTGAGTGTGCAGAGTAGTGAGTGTGCAGAGTAGTGAGTGTGCAGAGTAGTGAGTGTGCAGAGTAGTGAGTGTGCAGAGTGGTGAGTGTGCAGAGTGGTGAGTGTGCAGAGTGGTGAGTGTGCAGAGTGGTGAGTGTGCAGAGTGGTGAGTGTGCAGAGTGGTGAGTGTGCAGAGTGGTGAGTGTGCAGAGTGGTGAGTGCCCCGAGTGGTGAGTGCCCCGAGTGGTGAGTGCCCCGAGTGGTGAGTGCCCCGAGTGGTGAGTGCCCCGAGTGGTGAGTGCCCCGAGTGGTGAGTGCCCCGAGTGGTTGGCCCTGTTTCTAGCTCAAGCGGCACCGGCACCTGTAGTCTAAAGATAATACCTCTGCCTCAAGTGAAGTACTCTGGTGAGTGCCCCGAGTGGTGAGTGCCCCGAGTGGTGAGTGCCCCGAGTGGTGAGTGCCCCGAGTGGTGAGTGCCCCGAGTGGTTGGCCCTGTTTCTAGCTCAAGCGGCACCGGCACCTGTAGTCTAAAGATAATACCTCTGCCTCAAGTGAAGTACTCTGGTACCCAAGGATGACTAGCAAACAATATTATTCACAACGTTCCTTACTATTCAGCAACATTTGACAGTTTGCAATCAATCTTTATAAAACAATACAGAGTTTGATAAATTAATGCAACACATTGTAATATACAATGCCAATAGCTCAAACTTTAATGCTGCGAGACCTATTGCATTGTAAATGCTTGTTAATATCAGTTTCCTTTTTCACTCCAGCAGCCTTACTTCCCATTGTCCTTACCTTTCCAACCTCCTTTCCGGATCCATACATCAAACTAAACTCCAATCAGTTGTCTTATTTTGCATCTGACTTTCCTCTTTTATGTCCCTTCCGTCCAGCTTATATTTCGCCCCCAGAAGCCTTCGTCTCGTTTACCCTTTTCCATTCCCAGAAAATGTTTTGCTTGCTTTCTGTCCTCTGCGTGTCTGTGAAATCAGTGCTTTGTCCTATTGCGGGCACTCCGCATTTGTACTCTTGGGTAGCAGCAATGCTTTACTCAGAATTTCCTGAGGCGACATTGGGTATCGTGGACATCATGCACAGCAAGAGAGCCTGAAAAAGTACATTAAAAAAAAAAAAGTTAGCTCCCCTGCACGGTTTTAAAGAAGCGACTGGTCAACTCCTATGTACCGTCTACCAAGCTTGAGGGTTTGACCAAGAAAGTGGAGTGAGTGCCCCTGGGGAATCTATAGACACGTCCTGGAAAATAATTGTTAAACCTCTAGACCTAGTGTGGTAAGGTATGCGGTAGATATAGAAAATCGATAATAATTGGTGTGGAGAAAGCTGGAGGTAGAGCCGTTTAATGGGTCTTTTTTTATAAATGGGAGCATACGCTCCATGCAGCAGCTATTTCAGCTGGGTGAAACGAGTTTCCTTTTCCTTATTTGCCACATTCTTTTGAATATTGTGTATTATGATTTTATTGTATGTGCTTAGTTTATAAAAACATGGCATAAAAATCACTCATATTAATTTTATAAATACTATATAAAAAAAAACGTTGCAATTTCCTCTAAAGTGTTATCTGAATACTGGTGCGATCAGCTTTTTTATATGGAGGGCATTAAATGTAGTTTTTTTCTTGCAGTTTGTTTGCACCTTGTGTCAAGATTCTGATTGTCTGCAAGTTTAGTCTCATGTTTCCCCCATTAAAATATACTATTGCTGCTTGCCGGCATATTTGCACTTCCTGTGAGGTGAAAGAATATAGCACACGTTTTAATCGCTCAGTTAAGAGTGTTGAGCAGATCCAAAAGTGTTTAATGGTTTCAAGGTTTACATTAGTTCCTCTACAGGATGTATTGTTTACTTTTGCAAGCCATTTCATACAACAATTTAAAGTTGGAAGTTCTTCCAACGCAGGTAAATTAATTTAATTTTACTACGGAATTAATTAATAGAATTTGGGTATTCCTGCCACGATAAGGTTTTATAGGATTGGATGGTGATCCATAAGTTGTTTTTGTTCTCTGGAAGTTAGAGCGCACGCGTAATTTTGTTGCCATGGTTCCTAAAAACTTGAAATGACGTTGGGAGCTCTCACAGCTTGTCTATTTGTAGGTACCTTATACTAGAACGTAGATATTCTCTGTATGGGCATGTGTTTGTAGATTATTCAGTCCAGAGTTTTAACTTAATAAGTCTTCTTCCGCAACTCTCAATTTGTAACAGAATTTGATAAAGGCACCTTGTCTTGCGTACATTTGCCTCCGAATTTGGGCTGACTCAGCATTACGGGACAAATGAAAGAACTGCCTATTGAGATTTAACATATCTATTTATGCAGATTCTTGGCCCCGAAGTGCTTCACATCCATAGGCTCTGGTGGGCAAAAGGCTCGTTCTAATAACCTCCAGCATGGGGAGAAGGGAGTAACCTCAAATTCTCTTCTGAAGGGATAGAAAAGCTCCTTAGTCTTCCTCTTGAATTTATTTATGGTTGGCATAGCCAATAGGTCTCGCCTTTGGGACCTTATAAGTGTTTAGGTATCTAGCACAATATCCTTGGTGCAACATCAACTGTTGCATGGCTCAACACTTATAAGGTCCCAAAGGCGATACCTATTGGCTATACCAATGCTTGTTGTAGTTTGTAACTATTTTCACAATAAGCATCTCTAAGTGCTATAGAAACCCCCACTTTTGCTGTATCTCCTAGGATGACTTCTTATATGAAAACATGCCTCGCACTCCTATGAAAGTAATGCCACTTGTAGCCTGTAAGAACAGTTACTTTTAGCATTAGGTGTACAAGTCCATCGCCATTTCTGGCACAATGCTGTACCTTCTATACAAAATGTGAAGGAATTTACCTAGAAGCTTAATCGGGTCCATTAATCTTGACTTTTCAGAATGTTGTGGACAAACAGTACATTTATTGCACAATCCCTGCAGGCATGACTCAACAGATTTTTAAAGAAGACGAGGAGATAACCACCTGGCTTAAGTGTTGAAATATATCTTTTTCTCTCTGCTCTCCCTTTCACTTTGTGTCCTTTACTATGCTTCAGGTCCTCGAGACGCTTAAAGTCCACAGTGTCTCCTGTGGACATGTATGTGCTTCAGATGATAGGCTGATGTAAACAACTGGATCTGCTTTCAACTGGTGCCATATTTAAGTGGTTTCCTAGTTTAAGCACGTAGAACGCAGTTTGTCTGTATTTTAGACTGTAGGAGAGTAAGACTTGGCGGTTCCAGTTCTGCAATCCTGTGCATTTGTTCCGTTAGTTCACAAGGAAATGTCCTTTATCCAGCATCAACCTCCTGATGCTAATACCATGATTAGTAAGGTTGGGCAGCACAAATGGGCTTATCGCAGAGAAGTGGGTAACCAGTGGGAAGCATGTGCTATTGACATTTAATAAAACAGGAAATCAAATGGTTTGAAAAGTAGAAAGAAAGCCCAGCCAAACGTTGCCAGTGTCATAAAATATGTTTTGAGTCTAATTGAAGGGGGCTATCTGTCCTTTACCTTCAACTTACGTCTTGCCTTCCACTCGGTCGAGCAGCACTAAAATGCTTGAATGTATTAGTCAACTAATGTGACCTGTTTCTTTACAGCACCAACGCCTCTTGCATCTTTGTCTGTGTCCCACTCGATTGTAGAAGTGCTTGCCTCTTCCAGTCTATCCTTTAGAGCTGGGGCCTATTGTAAAACGATCATGATGGACATAACTTTGGGTATAAAGTTGGAAGGGAATGACCTCTAAATAGAAAACCGAATGCAAGTAATTTAGAAGTAGTGAGGTGGGAAAAGAGGGCTAGGAGGGAGGCATGGGGAAGTAGATGGTGAAAGTGTTAATATCTGAGTGCCATGTTAAGTTACTTGGTTTGTAGATGCATCATCGCACCCACATTCTGCTTCAGCATAATGTGCGCTGCTCAGGCTTGTTTATTCACCATCTACTCACAATAAATGGTATCAGTGGTGGTAGTTTCTGAAGTCTTTTAACCAATATTTTCCCTGTTTATTTTGTGGCTGGTGTGTATACTTTCTTTATTTTAGTAGCATGATGTTTAAACTCTAGATTTTTAAATTTCATATATAAATGCTCAAATTGATAGGTTTGTGAAATAGTGCTTACCCATGTCATCTTCCCAATATGGTCATGCCTGCACCATACCCTCTTTCATCTGCTTACCTTGGTTTCCCCTTGCTTTTTTTGCCCTCTCCCTTTCTTGCCTTGATTTTTCCCTCTCAAATCAATAAAGCTTTATTAGATTGTAAAATTGTGCAATCATAAAAGCAGTACATACATCGATATAATCAAAATGACAATATAAAAAATGTAACTCCATTGGTATCAATCATATAAAAGTTAAAAAAAACATATAGTCGGGGATAACAGACTTGACATCCACATTTAATTAAAACACTAAGTTCTTCCTTTAGGCCACGGTCCTTTTCAGAAACATCGCAACTTTCCAGATCATAACAGCATTGTCCAGGGTTTGCAGTGCAATATACGCAGGTCGACAAGTCCTAAGTCCCATCATTTTTAACATTGGTCGAATCCACACTTTTCTAATTTCAGAGTAAAAACCGCAAACAAATTAACGGATGGTGGATTGACATGAGCAATCATCACAAGGACAAGCTATCAGAGTGCGACTCCAATTATTCATATTAGGTAAGCTAGTGAGTCTGTGAAATATATAAGTCGAAATCTGCTGGAACTATGGCTAGATAGGGCTGTATTTTAAAAACACTTAAAATCATTTGGTTAGCTAGTACTGAGGGTTTAAGACTTTCTGTTGTCAGCCTCATCATTTCCAGCATAGCAATACCTTCTTTTTTCAGTTCCTTCCTGCTTATTGAGGGCAACGAATCAGGGTCCGTAAAATACTCATGATGACTCAGATTATGCCTAAAATTAGAAACATAACGAATCCAGGGAATCCTTAAAACTTTTTCCAATTTTAAAATATCCTTTAAAACATCCCTATTTAATGTGGGTTCTTCTTTAGTCCATACACTGTGCCACAATAAAATTGGCGTAAGTTTAATGATGTTAGTCAGATATGTTAATCCCAATTCTGCATGACATATGTGGGCAGGTGTTGTTCTTGGTACAGACCATAAATATCTTACAAATTTATTTTCCACTACTTGTAGGGAGTTAATATTTGCATACCCTAGGTTCCTGACCCGACCCTTAAGTTGAGTTGGAAGTACATTTTGCCTGATAAATTTGTAAAAGTTCCACTGGTGGTCGTAGCCCTAATATTTTCGCGAACTGGGTAAGTGCGGATATAGTATTAGTGAAACTAAGTGTTTTAAATCTTATTGCCTGTGCCCACATGTCCTCTTGGTGGAACATAACACCCAGATATGCGAAAGTGTTTGTTGTGTCAATCTTTTGATCCACAATGAACACTTCATGAATTTTTTTCCTTCCCACACCACAGCTCATTACATAAGTTTTAGACGTGTTCACAGTTAGTCCTAAGTCCCTCATAAAATCGTTACAACCAGTCCAAACTCTCTGTAAGCCGACTTGGGTTCTGGACATTAAAACCGCATCGTCGGCGTATAAAAGGGCAGGGATTGGACGACCATTGATCTTAAGGAAGTCAACCTTTTGCTCAAGTAATGCGCCCTCCAAATCATTTATGTACAAGTTAAAAAGGATTGGTGCGAGGACGCATCCTTGTCGGACTCCCCTACGGATTGGAATGGGATTTGTAGTCCCACCCTTAACATCAAAGCGGACTCTGGTTTGGGCATTGCAATAAAACCGTCTTAAAAAGTGGATAATTTGATGATCCACACCTATCCTTTCTAAAATCTCCGACAATTTAATGTGTCGTACCGAATCAAAAGCAGCTGTCAAATCTACAAAGGCTAAAAACAAGTTACCATTTTTCACACAAACATATTTTCCCACCAATAAGGCAAGGTTAAGAGACTGCTCAATGGTCCCACTCCTTCGCGAAATCCCTATTGTAAATCGGAAAGAATCTTATAAGATGCCCAGGCTTTTAGTCTTACTAAAATTACACGACCTAGTATTTTTGTCATTGAGTCGAGTAATGAAATGGGCCTGTAGCATCTAGGGTCTTGACTGTTTCCTTTTTTAAAGATGGGAACTATAATTGACTCTGTCCAGGTTGCTGGGAATGGTACGTGGCAGCTAGCATTCGCTACTTGCGTAACAATCTGACCCCAAAGAGATAAATTTGACTTAAAGAGGTCACTAGGGACCCCGTCTGGTCCGGGCGCCTTTCCTCCTCTCGATCTTTCCTTGCCTCTGATTGCTGGTATCCTTTTGGCCTGTGGCACCCTCTCTGGTAACTTTAGCTCCAACTCCTTGCCCTTTTTTTAAAGTTTTAAAGGGACGACTTAAAGAAAGCGTTCGGACTCTTAAAAATCAGAGATTTTGTTACAGATCCGAAGAAGTCTTGCAGCAATTTTATGTTTAACTCTGTGATTGTTACCCTAGGTTCCAGTTTTTGTAATACTGTAGGAGGAGCTGATTCTGTCCAATTTGTATAGTTGAAATTGATTGTCTGGTTCCTGAAAAGCTAGTCTCCCCACATTTCTTCAGATTGCCAGTATGTCTGCTGCTAGAAAGGATTTTTCTAGAAACCTATAGGAAATTAAGTGGCTCAGGTACTGTTACTGGTTTCTTGAGCGAAAATTGAACATTTTGTCTGCTTTTTTTATCTGTATACCTATTAATCATGTATTTAGTTGACCTAGGGATTCCAACTGATGTGTTACATTACCTCTCTGCCAGTCTAAATTGCCAAGGTGAAACGTTTTCTTGTTGGATAAGTGAGTTATAAGGACATATACTTGACCACTAATTTGAATACCAGCAGTGCCAACTCTGCCTCACATTTTTCGAAGCTGGTAGGTTTTGATGACCTCAAATTGGATATTAGTAACACCTGCTTTTCCCAGCACCTAACTGCATTATGGGGTCTACAGTGAAAATAGGTTAGCACAAATGAAGCTAACCATTCCTTTTGATAACTTGTTTCCAGTCAGCTATGGGATTTTTACCTAGTCTTGTGAGATATTGTATATAACAAGGGGCTTGCAGCCCGCCCATTGCTTAACATTTGCTAGCTTCATTGTCACTCATTTGCTACCTTCTAGTTGGCCTGCGCATGGTGGCTTAACTTTCTCTTCTTTCGATTGGAGCATGGACCAAGTACTGACTGCGTCAGCTTGATTACTGCTCTTTCACTGATCTTCTGTGATTGAGATAGTTTTTTTCTTCTTCTTCCCTGTACTCTCCGTTGAACCTATTGCCCTTTTTAGCTATGTTTGACTAGACCACACGCACTTCAAAGAAACCCCCCCTTTACTCCTTTGAAAGTGATGTTTTTTGTGATGATAGATGTTATCTGCTTTTACTGTGACAACAGATGTTATCTGCTTCTGAATGCATTTTCACTAAGACATGGGCGCCATTGCTTTCTTTCTGTGATAGGATTTTTTGTCAAATTAAATATTTCTTTTCTACACATGACTAGATGACTGTTTTTGCTCAGAATCACTGGGGTGTTGTGCGAAGACGTAACAAGCTTTGGTAAAGTGAATAGGTCTAGCCTTAGACTATTGCCTTTTGTTCCTGCTGTACAGCAACCACGTTGCCAGCTTGGGCATATTTTGTAGCCATGCTGTATAGCAGTGTGGCTAAAAAGAATTTTTAAATTACTTTGATGCATGAAGCACCAATACAATTTAAAGCATTTTTTTAACCAGTTCATTAGCCCGGACTACGTCATAGCGCTTTTTAAAATTTGTTTAGTCTTCTTGCAGAGCATCTGTGCTGCTGTACGGTATAGCTGCAAAACATTGTCAAAATGTATGGTTCTCAAAGGTGAAACCTACTGGCTTTGCCAGTGGTTGATAAATGAATCATTTGAGCCCACAGCTTTTTTACCTAGACATTCTGGCTTAGAAGATGGTTTTTCCAAAAAAGTATTATTACAATTTCCTTTCCCAGAAGAGCCCTTGTTCTGCCTTGTACATAGACTGGATTGTTTTCCAGATGGTGCCATCATTAATTGCAAAAGTATTAATGGATTTCCATTTGAGTTCACGGAATCCTTATTTTCAAGACTCAACCACGTTTTCCTTGGTTTAAACACCAGCCAGGCCTGATGTACCTAGAGCATTAACATTCTTTCTGGAAAGAGCAAATTTTTTTTCTGTTTAGATTATTAGTTTCAAATATAGCTGATTTAGCATATGCAGTTTAGCGACTAATTTAATGTATTGTCTTGTACATTCCTGAAACTAACGAAATTAGGGTGTGCTGCGTACTCTGAAATTTCAAGCACATTCCATCAGAGCAAAACAGTACTGGCTGCTTTTCAAAGATTTGCTCATTGCACATATTTGTGAGCTAGCAATTAGGGTCACTTATTTTTTATTTTTGAATTTTATATATAAAGCTATAGAGCTAGATATGCATATATATTTTGTTAGCCATCATTGTCTTCATTTAACCCCTTCGCCGCTGCGCGAATTTTGCGGTGGCGCGGGGGGAGGAGTGAGCGCGGCGCTGCTGTGCTCGTGACGGAACCACGTCGTCACGGGCGACGTGTGCTCATGACGGCCTGGTTCCGTCGCGGCTCACCCGCTCATTAATTCGCCCGCAAAGGTGGGGAATTAATGCCGCGTGGGAGAAGCAGCAGCCACATGCCGGAACCGCCCAGTCATGAGTACAGCCGCCGGTGACTCATGACGGAGTGGTTCCGCCATGCACACGCAAGGGGTTAATAAAGCTTATTGACTCTTGGTCGGGTGAATGCAGCCTTTCTTTTCCAGCTTTTACAGACTGTGAATTTGCTATTATGGACTAGTGAAGAAGGCCAGTGTGGACAAGAGGAAACCTGACCTTCATGGGTCAGAGGTACTTGTTGGATCTGTGCTGATATGGGTTTCGATGCATTGGTAGATTGTGGGTTCCTAAATGTGGTTTACGGAACACTCGCGCTGGCTGTCAACTTTAAAGTGGTGGTATTTCTGTGAGGTTTTTTGGCATTGCCTATGAAGTTGAACAATTCTCAATCCTTTAGGAGGTAGAACAAAGTCGTAGAGTCCAGGAGTCACCATTAATGTGATTTTCCTATAATGGGTATTTATATTACGATTAAAGTGCCCTCTACACTTCAAAATTGTAAGCCTTGAAACTCTGGGGAGGAAAAGCGCTGCCACTATTCCTAGAGTCTGTGTGACAGTTTATTGTGGAGGAATGGGTTAGACTATGCGCCACACATTGTAGGTTCTTCTAGCTCAGGAACATGCACTGCCGTTTTAAGGTATGACTAGAATTGCACGTAGATACAATATGGTGAGCTCATATCTTGCATTGCAAAGTTAGTCGTAATCCCACGCCTAAAACCCTTATTTAAACACTGCACTTTCAGACGGTCATCTATCTGCCTCAAGGGGGTTAAAGCTGCCTTGACTGTGATATAAAAGCATGCTTCATCGGAGGAGTTGTCTCAAGGAAGTATAGGAGTTATAACCAGGGAAAGGATCGATTCTTTACAGATCAACATTCTCGTATTAGGATCGAAGCGCAGGCAGAATCAAACCGGATTGAAGATAGTCCCTGTTACTAAAATATGTGAACGGTGCACTTGTTTAAGGGGGGGTGTCTATTTTGTTGAAAGGTGGCCTGGTGTAAAGAAAGGGAAATAACCCGTGCTCCGTTGCAGGCGAGGCTCTGTACTCATTCGCATTTGGAGTGCAGCTCAAAAGAATGAATAGGGCATGGTTCCATATTCAGAAGGCCTGCATATGAAGGCGTCTTGGATATAGTTTAGTTTTTAGGACAGAGCGGTATAATGTATAGATTAGTAGATAAATCGCGGTCTCCAGCATGTTTTTATGTCTCCATGTGGAGATTATCTGCATGAAGAGAAGAAACGTAGCTGCTTGGAGCCGTAGTACACTCCCAATAAATGAAATCTCCCTCCCTCCTTCAAAAAGGAGTATTAAAATAATCCGGCTTTTTTCCCGCACTTAATTTTACTCATAATCCTTCATTTTCGGCTTTAAATCAATGGAAACTGTTTTAAAAAAGTATTCCACTTTGAAATGGGCATGTCTAAAGTTCTACAACTCTATGGAAGTACAGCTCCAATCCTACCCTCTTGAGAGGGGGACCTAATTTTCCCTGGGATGTTCTAGCACACTTGTAAATATGGGGCAGCGAGTTGCGCTGCCTCACAAAAAATAATGTACCAGCAGTGCAGGGAGCTTGTAAATAAGCCCCCACGGGGCTTATTTACACGCCCCCTGCATTGCCAGTAAGTCACATTTTTAGACCCCTCGACGGCGCATGATCATGTAAAGTCACCCTGAGTGACTTTTCATGGCCTTGTAAATATGGGCCCCTGCCACGCATTACTGTGTGAAAGGGACGTTCCATGGGTGTTGCTGTGGGTGTTTCCACACAACATTCATGGAACTTGATGCATTCCCAGATTTGCTACATTTTGTAAAACTGGGAACGAGTCAGAATCCTACCCCCCCAAAAAAAACCCAGGGAGGCGTAGGAATAGCACAACGAGGAGAAATACTTTTATTTCTCCTTGTTTTTTCCTCTTTCCTCTGCAGCACACATAGAAAGAGGAAAATGCAAGTAATTGTTTTTTGTGCAGGACACCGTTGCAAAATAACGCAAGGATGGCTGCGCCTGTGCATGGCAGGCAGTTGTGCGCCAGTGCAGGGGAAAGCTCAGGGATTCGTCGTATTGTTAGTACAACACATCCATGTGCTTTGAAAATGACCCAGCATGGCACAGCTACATGGCTTGCACACTGAATCATTTCTTGTAGATGAGGCCCTTAGACTGAACTTTTGGTTGATTGCAGGGATGCAATGGGACCTGGTGCAAGCAAGAAAAAAGCCCCTCAGAATGCTGTATTTTACTACCCCAACAGCAGTCAAAGGGGTTCAATATGCTCCGGTGTCCCTGCACCTGCTGCACCAATTGTAGGTATCCCGCTGCTTGATTGGCCTGTGAAGGCAAACTTTCTGTCACTTTTTCAAAGCAATAGAGGTCTTGTGTTTTTCCTAGGTGAGTCCCAGCACCTATTCCAGTGCTTCTTTCAATCTTGACATTTTCATTTGTGGTTTTGATATTATGACTATAAATTCAAGGGTTAAAGTCCCAGAATGCAGGGAAATAAACCGATCTGAAAGAAACACTTGAACCTCATATACGGCAAATATAGCTTTCTGCTGATCTGTGTTGCTTTTCGTGTAAATAATGCTACGGGGGCTTTATCCTGAGCAAGGTCACAATCTGGGTGCTGTTGAGGGGAGAAGGGCGCCTAGTAATCTGGAACCCCTAGACTGCAGTCTGACCGCATCACTGCCTCGCCTCCTGTCTCAAAGTTAACAATTGTACCTAGAGACTGACTCGCAGTTAAGTGTATATAGGTGCACCTCATTCCTATTGTGCTGAACTCACACTCACTTGCGCAATTCGAAACTTGCAGTGTGCCAGTGACCAGGTCACCAGTGTAGCCATGCATGCGTTGAAGGTGCATCTACAGTGGCACATTGCCTGGCGCAGCAAGCAGGGCAGCCGGTCTGTATAGTGACATCACACCTGTCACACTGAGCAGGATGTCTGATCACTATAGTGATTGGTTTCCCGCACATTGCACTCAGTGGGTCACTTTCAGAGTGGTATAGGTTTTGTAAAAATGTGCCACATTAGGAACACAGCTCCAGACAAACTCTGCTAGGCACTGATTGAAATCGTGCTAGTCTTGATCGGATCCCTGTAGCCAAGCACCTATTGTTAAACCTGCTTGCAGATCCCTATCGACATAAAATTCTTGTCACACCTATGTGCTGGTGACCAGAAGCATTTAGCTTGTAATACCAGTCTGAAGGTTAGTTTAGACATGCAGCTTAGGAATTACTATAGCAATATGGAAATTGGACGAATATGTGCTTTACTGCAGTATTAGAGAATGTAAGAAATATGAACTTAATAGTGGCCTTGAGTACTGTGCAGATGTGTACTAATGGGGGCATTATCTTGATGGACCACTACATTGCTGATATGTTGAGCTTGTATATGGGCATCATTGATAGTATATACTATAAACTTCTGCTGGTGGCTATACTAAACACTAATAGCATGGAGGAATCTAGGCGCTTTTCCTTATAGCCATTATGTTGTGCTGATGGCATGAAGAAGAATATTAGTAATATCAGAAGTACTATTTGCTTCAAAAGAATTTGCAGACTTTTATCTATTGTTCTCTTGGATGCTGTATGCCACTAACTGCTATAGAGGCACTGGGTTCTAAACACTTTACTACGCCGCTGTCCACGGTGTGCATAAAACGCATTATTTGCCACATTCCGTAATGACTACTTAGGACAAAAACATAAAATGGACTGAAAAATGTTCTTAATTTGTTTCAGTATTGACCAGCGACACTTACCATCTGTGCTTTGAATGTTACAATTTTCAAACCTTTTCTTAACATTTCCTTCAAAGTATTGTCAATTCACCCACGTTCATCAATCTCACTGACATAATCTGCTTTATTCATCTGGCACGTGTTCTTTAATCTCTGCAATTTGACACAATCTTTTCCAGAAATTCTCCAGGGAAAAAATCCATTATAAATCCCTTTAAACATGCCCGTAAACCACTTCATTTTACTTTGAGCTACTGACCGAATGTGCTTAAAACTGCAGCATTTGACAGTTTTTAAACCAAACACTCTTCCCCAGACTACTCTGAAGGGTCATCAAAGCGTATTACATTCTAAGTATTATTTTTGGCTCACAGTGCTTATAAGGGTCGATTTAAAAAATATCCCCAAGGAGACAGCCTGATTTTAGAATGTTTTGAGCAATGTTACCTCTTGCTATTTATTGTGGCACCACCAGTGGCGATTCCTTGAATGGTCCGGTGAAGTGGGGTTAAGTTCCTGTCACATTTTCGGCATTGTCATGTAACTTGATGAGCAGGCTTGCCACATGCACAGCCAGAGACTGGTTGCGTTGACTCTGCTAGCCACAGTGTGGCCGGAGGAAGCAGCTATTTTACGGCTATACATGGGTATGCAATGACTTGTTTCCTTACAGCCAATAAAAAGCCACCATCTTTAGGTGCCTTCCGCTGAGACCTTTTTTTGCGGCCGAAATAGTAAATGTCGCGGCAATCGCGCTAGTCAGCTGATTTAACTATTTTTTCGTGAAGCGAAATGCTGGAGGGTCTGACTAAGCTCGTTATTGTGCTCTTCCTTTCTGTCGTACTTGGAGCAGAATCGTGCACGAATCAATGTCACGGCTCTAAAGTCAATTTGGAAGGCCATGCAGACCACACATCGTCCATGTACTTGAAGTCCGTAAGACGGATTGTAAGGCTACGGTTCTCTTTAATAGCTCCCTTAAACTTTGGTATGCCCTGGATAGGAGAAGAAAACAGAGGAGCTCTTATTTTTTTCTGAGTTTGTTTTGTTATTTCTGGTCCCCCTAATTTGCCTAGCTCCGTCTCGCTACAGGGAGAAGGGCCAGTAGAGCAGCATTTACTTTCTCAGATTTTGCCGTTTTAGGCGAGAAATGAAAAAATGCATGTGTATTTTGTTAATCATTTTAAAGGTAATTATTTAAATTACTTTTCTACATTTCTTTGATCTTTAAAATGGCTTTACTCGTTTCGATTTTCATTAACAAAATCATTGTATGCTGACTGGTATTTCCGAACGAACCTGCTTTCTCATGAACCGGTTTCATATGAAGGAGCGGAATTTCATGGCAAGTCTGTGTTTTGTGTTGAATGTTTCTAAAGTGCATGAGATCCGTTGCTTGCAAGGACTAATTTGATCCCTCCAGATCAGTGGCCATCAAATTAACATTGTTTTTATGATGGCTGTCTTCCGCCAACTCTTTTTACCTTCGGTCAATTTACTGCTATGTGGCGAGTGCCTAAGTGTTTTAAGGTTTCCTCTGAGTTCATAGCGTCTTGCTATGGTAATTAACATTGAAACGTGACTACTGCTTACCGAAATTCACACTTTTTTACTGAGTTGCTGCAATTGATCTGGTAGCACTGCAGAAGAAGTGGCATAATATTTTCAGGATCGGGGACTTGTATACTTGCGAAGTGGAATACACCTGTCTTAAAGTACCAATTCTACAAGTCAATCTCATTCAATCCCTTGTAAAAACAAGCACTGAAAATGCAACAGTTCTCGCCTTTGGTTAAGGTAAAGCCATTTGCTGTGCTAATGGCATTGTATAGCAAAGCAAATGGCTTTAACTTAATAAAAGGCGAGGCCTATTGCATTTCTTAGAGTTTTGCAGACTGATATTCTGGAAATAGGCACAATTGTGACCGTAAACATTGTTTGCGGATGTCTGTCCCCATACTTAGCTAACACCGAAAGCAAATTATGAAACCCAGGGCAAACTGGATTGTTCGGTTTGCAGAGCATGCGCCAATACAGCACAGTCCGCTGCACCGCGGATTATCTAGCTGTGTGAGGAGTAGCGTCATTCTTTGAATAGGGTTACCTGCCCATTTCACTCAACGAGAAGCAGCGTACCTACCTATGTGTGGTGTTGTGAAAGGGAGCTCACGCATTCCCGGAATGAGCTCCAGGCCATTGTGCAAGTCTCACGAGGCATTGACCCTCTTCAATGGTTGTACACCGGATTACAATTCCCACAACCGCCAGTTCACTTCATTACGGAAATTACCCGTTCGCACTCTCGCAGAGTGCTTCAGACACCAGTTTCTACAATTCTACACTAGGAACGAACGTGTCCTCTCATTTAATCTTCATGCCAAAGTGCGTAATTCACGAAGATCAGTGTTCAATCACGCAGATTTACAACTCAGGCATGTGATATCAACAGTCCTGATGATGATCCCAATATATGTTGAAAGGGATCGAAACTCCGTCGACCACTTGAATAGTTGCACACAGTCAAATCAGTGTATTCTACCAGTGTGAACAATCAGGGATAGCTTGTTTCTGTATTAACATTGACCTAAACTTCCCTCCACTTGATGCCTGACCAACTTTTTGGTCAGGCATATATTCTAATCCTTGTTTATTCTCTATGATTTTCCTTTTCCTCTTGATTCACAGCACACTTCTTTAATCACTCACTATTGTGCACGCTCCTTTGGGCAAGCTCCTTGTTATTTTAATAGTGTTGAAAACTTTGTGAAAGAGACAATAAATTAATATATTGTCTTCTCCTTCGTTTAGTTACTTGTGTTGTAGTGATATTGTTTATTTTAGAGTAACTTAGCTCATTCATGGTTTTGGAGTGTATCCTGTGGAACGCCAATGAATATTTGAATGGTTAAATATGTACTGATCAAATCAGTGTATTAAGTACTAGGTTCTGGACCATTGTTCATTCTCAACGCACTAGACCCAGGTCCATACCTCTTGGGTTACCCCCCCTTCATTAAAATGTATTAATTAAATTTTGTCCGGCTGGACACCAATGAATATAGGACTCATTGAAGGCTATATTTTATTTATTTAACCTTATATCCTTTTCTAAGGACCACTGTTATTGAAATTGTGAAAGGGAGTGTGGCATGCCTTGTAGGCTACTTCTAGAGCGCTATTCCGTCAAAAGCGTGTCACTCGCTGGATGCTCATGTGGAGGTCTTAAAGTGCAACAACAAATGCAAGTGAAGCTCACTGAAGCCATCGGCGCTTGATAAAGCGCTCTCGCCACCAACGTGGGATTTGGACGAAGGCTGTGATGCACCACTTCCCCGTTTTGTATAGTCTATGCTGGACACTGTGTTCCTGCAGAAAGAGGAGCACGCTGCAAAAGAGCAGATAAAAACATCAGACAAACCGAAACACTGAAGTGGTGGTTTCTGCCACCAGCCCCTGCTCGACAAGCACCCCTGCAGCGTGTGCTGTAAACCCGCGGCAGCGCTGAAACCCCACCTCCACACCTGCCGTGCAGCGCCTGACATACCCACGGTCCGCGCGCGCTCGCCCGGCTTCTCTCTGTCTGGTGCGTCCAAACCTGCAAGCTTGGTGTCGCTTACAACCACCACTGCGCTGCTGTCTACAAATTGGCCACCTAATATTTTTACACTGCACCTCTAATTGCCATGTGGTAAAGAGCAGCAATGTGTCTTGCTGTCATTCCTGTCTGGCGAAGGAGTGCCTGTAAACCCGATTATCTATTCTTGAGTAATATATGGTGTAACCTTCTGCATGCCCCCTCCACTTTAGCCCCCCCTACACCTCCCATGGTCCATTACCCCACACTGTATTCTCCTTCAGCGTATCGGGGCGCCGTTCCCGCCCTCACACCTCTGAAGCCGCTGTTGCACGTTGCGGGTCTTCATGCTGGGCACTTTCCTCTGTATTGGAAGAGTTGGCGAGGGGAAAAAACGCCGGCGGCCTTCGGGCCACATACCGCTGCATTTCATTCGCTGATGCACTTCTAGGGGCACCGAAAGAGACGCGAACCGGACTTGGAGGGGGCCCAGGTCGTTTTTTCCCGTGGATAAATCGGGGATTCCGGCTTGTCGGCTCCGTCCCGCCATGTTGAAAGTGTCAGATTCACCCAGTTCTCAGCACTGGGTGGATGGAGGATATATATTTATTTATATATATATATATGTATATGTATATATGTATATATGTATATATGTATATATGTATATATGTATGTATATATGTATATATATATAGTAGTGTGGTACGGGTGTTGAGGCATAGGGGCTGACGGGGCAGATGAGTTCGAGGACTCAGTGGCTGACAGCCTGAGGGACACACTGGATCCGAATGACTGAAGAGCTGGGTTTGTGGGTGAGTGGCAGGGCTGGGGTGGGCGGTTGCGGGAAATGAAGGATTAAGAGGCAGAGGAGGCCACTTTTACGTCAGGATATTTAATATCATTTTTCCAGTTTACGCTGTTATTAAACATCACCAAAATCTTAAACCAACTTGATAAATGTGACAGTGTCTTGAACCCTAAAAGGGTCGTACACATGACCACCTCTTTGGGACCAAAAATACACTCACATTTTTAACAATCACAAGCACCTCGGAATATAGTTCATCTAACCTGGTGTTGATGGAGCCGTGGGAGGAGGAGCGAGAACAGGCGCCCAGATAATCTCCACCAGAACATCGTTCTAAACACCTTTGCGGTCAACTGTTATCGATACACACTGAAACAATTTCTTTTGTGACCTAGATCACGTTTTTGTATGTTGGTGATAGAGCGACCGTGCTAGGACACTAATGCAATCTTTTATATGCATTATTAAAACTGCACCTGATTAAAGAAATGGCAACTGCCAATGCCCATCCAGCCACCCTTCATGACGTGAAAGCAAACAACACCAGTGAAAAACCACCGAAAGAAAAGCCAGAATCAACGCGGCACACACTGCAGTCAAGCGAACACTTTGCAGAACTTGCTCTCAGCATTTCTATTTTCAGACCGAGAGGAAAAAAACAGCCGCCTCCTGTGAGAAAGTGGCTCTATATATACTGGACTAGAATGAAGTACAGTGTGTATAGAGTCCACCAACCCCAGAGGTATAACAGAGGCTAAAGTCAGAACTGACCTTACTCTCCAAAGTGGTAGCTTGGTCGAGCAGTAAGGCAGTACCAGAGGACAGTGTAAAGCATTTTTTGTACCTACTCAATCAGCAAAAGGTTTCACACACTCAAGGACTGAACTCCAGGCCAATTGTTTTTATATCCACAGATATAGTTGTTTTATTTTTAGAACCAACAGTTCTAAAAATATACTTTTCTCGTTATGAGTACTCTCATGTAATTACTTTGCAAAGGAGCAATAAAGTTTGTGCAGACAGTGAATACAGTATTGGTAGTAAGCAACACACTCCTAAAACACACTATAGCATTGAGCTCAATGGGTTTTCTACATTTTACTATGCAGATTACTTTGGTAGTTCAGGACTAGATCATAGATTCAGTCCTGGGGTCTAAGCTGAAACCAGATTAGCAAAAACGTTTTAGTTACTGTAGTGAATTTTCATGAATATAAAGCGGTTTCGTAGGGCCAGCACTGGGGTCTTAACTTAAAACAGGTTGGTAAGTTTCAGTATTTCATAGGATTTTTAAAGAATATCTCAAGTTTTCAAAAGTAGACACTTAAAAGAAATGTCATAGAAAAGCAGACAATGGGTTCCTATGGAGAAAATACAGATTGCTAGTAAACCTGGTTGGGATTACTTTTGCGGTTCAGTACTGGGCTGAAAAGGTACAGTACTGGCTTCTCCCCTGATCACAGGTGAGTACTTCGGAATTCGGACTTTGGCTGATTTTACATGAATATTTTCAGTTTTCAAAACGTAACACTTAAAACATTTTCGTGTCGAAATTGGTCAATGTTATCCAATGGCAGGTAAGTTGTAGTGTGTTTATCTAGGTACCTATATTGATACTCCTATTTCTGACCCTTGTCCGGTTATTAATTCACTAATGTCCATACACCGGCACAGAAACCCATCTTCAAATTGGGTCATAGCGCATGCTGTCACATTAAGCAAGCACTATCCCTTCAGCCCGCTAGAGAAGCACACCGAGTTCTCAAAACAAATCAAACCTCCAACAGACCTGGGAAATCCCCCGCAGCTATTGTTTTGATTTCGCTCGAGAACTCCTGCAAAGAATGTAAGAACGACCAGTCCTTATGACATTCTTGCTGACGTTTTATGTCCATCCTTACGTCAAACACGGCACCTTTCAGGTATAAATATACCGACGCTGCCCTAAGCTAAGACACGGTGGTGACGAGCTTGGAGCAGCGCTACTTGCCGGAGAGCCCAGCTGATGCAGAAAAGCCCACGGATGCTGCCCCTCCCTTTTGACGCGCTGAGAGAGAGAGACGCTGCCTTTTCTCCTGCCGAGAAATCCAGCCTCCGGCGTTTCCAGCCGCCCTCGCGGGTAACTGGGATATCGAGTCCTGTGACAGAGATACCAACCCTCCAGCCTTCTAAATCCCAGGTACTGAACTGACTAACCCCTTACAAAGAATTCTTGAGTCAGATTCTTGGCAAAACAAACTTAACTTAAACTGCTACTTACTTTCTCCCTCCCAAGTATTAGGCTTAGGTCAGGTACACCGGGGTAGGCGTAGTTAGAAGCACCAGTTGAGTACGATTAGTCAATGTATATATGTATGTATATCTTTTATCCATTTTAAGTATCATATGGCTAAGAAACCATATAAATGCTTTTACAGTATTATTTTATAATTCTGTTTTTACTGTATGCACTTTACTTAACTATAAGTATTGCAATAATAGCAATTCATTTCTCTTGTATGCGAAAAGAGACTGATCAATAAATAACATCTTTTTATTGAAACACGCCCATCTCTTATTTCTCTACAAACTGGTGAAACTAAGAATGCACGTACTGACTGAGTAAAATAGTTGTCTTTTGTTTTCACACGACTCTAGAGATATACTCTTGATTAGGGGAGAGCAAAGTTGTCATGTTCTATGGTTGTCAAACTAAATCCCTTCTTGTCTATCCAGGGAGGTTAAACTCCTCCTTGCCTATTCGAGAAAGTTTCTAGTGAACTCTGAGCTAGCTGGCACACATAACTTTAAGTCTAATATCGTCAGTAGAAGACCTAGTTAACCACAGTCCTACGTCTATACTATTGAAGATATTATTCCAATGCGCAGAGCCTATTGGGATGATAGGAACTACACTACATGGCGCCCAACGGTTTGGATAGGCGATAAATCTTAACGCAAGACATTAGAGTAACTCAGTCGTGCTTTATCACACAGACCCTTTTTTCCATAAAACTCCAAAGACGTCTGGAGTGGGTGAAAGGTTAAATCCGTCAAACTTAGTAGGAAGAGACTCCTATGTATGGTTTTTGGTTTATTCAACGTTGAAGGATACAGTGTTCCAAAATATTGTGCATCTAATCTTTGTTTCCTTGAAAACCTGATCTGCAAAAAAAAACCTTCTTGGCAGTAAAATGTCAGAAACTGAAGAAGAAAGGGAGACCGCTAGAATAGCAGCTCAACTCCTAGAGGAAGACACAAGTCTCCTACAGCAAGACCCGGGTGCAATACTCATCCCGGTCAGCATAAGAATAACTATAACTTTAAAACTTATAGAAAATGGACTAACACCGAGAGGTGGTACAGTCATATTCGTAATTGAGGCACACAAATATCGGCAGACAGAGGTATTCTATTCATGGATACATTTTCCAGCAGCAAACGCTGTAACAAAAGAGTTCCATTATTACAAGATAGAGGAACCTCCGGATGAGTACACCCCTTTCAAGGAGGTGGAAATACCACTCAAATACCAAGAGCACCTGCTCTGGTTTAAAGGCGCCCTAAAACATAATAATCACATCACCAGGCTCGGTCCACTAGGTAGACCAGGAGCGACGTGGCCGGTTCTAGCCGGATACACACCACATCCAGACATTGGAAAAATGTCAATACCAGAACTTTTAACACAGTTAAAACAACTGATTAAAATACACAGACAACTAGTCCAATATGTAATGCGGACTTCAACAGTCCAACCAGCTATTAAAATTCCACAGCTGACCCCTCATCAGAGGAACACAAATAAAATCACACCACAGAACATACAGTCCTGTCTAGGTAAAGTACCCATTAAATGGGAACAAATTCCATTCTGGTTAGCACAGAAAATCACTCAAATAGAGGCGGTATTTCCAGATACCACCCCTGTGGAGAAACACAGAATTCTGACTATCTGTCTCCCAATGGGGATCGCACCACATGTGGAGGACTGTGACACTTGGGGTACAGTCTTTGCTTCCATTTACACAAAAACACATGGTGTTCCGTCCATGGCGGTAATACCAGAGGTGCTAAAACAGATTCAAAATGAATACGGTCCAGAACCTGCTTTAACTCTGGGTAAGAAATTACTGAAAGACTTCAAGCAGGTCTCGGCAATATTACTAGCAAACATAAAAGGGGAAGCAGCAAATGTGGCGATCCGCCAAAGATTGAAGGAAACAGATATAGCAGACCAACCATTTGAACTTGCCAGAATCATAGAAAAATCCTATGAAGAACTAGGAAGAGATAGTTTAGGTGGGAAACCAGTGAAACACCAACTCATTGAAAATCCTGAAAAAGTATTTATTAAAAATAATCTAAACACTTCAAAAAAGAACTGGGATGGAAATAAACAATCCACTCCCAAAGAAAAAAGATTCCAGTCCAGAGGAAGGTCTCGGCGGAGAGAAAGATCTCCGGACCAAGGGCACAAGTCTCCCCAGAGGGAGCCCTCTGAGAAAAAATACAACCTTAGAAATAGGGATAATTTGAAGAAACCTGATAGATATTAAGATATTGATACACGTCCCTCTCGATCCTTTCAGACTTCCTCGCAGAAATCGGAAAGAAGAGGACGGTCAGAACACAGGGAAGAGCACGTCAAGTCCAAAGACAAAGAACCTGCTCATCAAAGTAAAAAGTTACAATTTCCAAAGAAAAAGGTAGCCAGCATTAAAATAATCAAACATGCCGAGGATCCTGAGGACTCAGCTGAAAAACGGAGAGTGGGCTCAGACAATGCTAGACAGCGCAGCAGAAGTGAGCATAGCTTGCAAGATCCTGATGAATCATCTGGAGACAGTGGACACGAATGAGTACATTCAGGTGGAAACTGCAGATACCAGAGTTAGCAAACCTCATAAAATATATGAAATAACTTTACGTATAGAGGGAGATAAGACTAGGAAAATAAGGGGTCTATTTTGGGATAATCTCTCCAAGGGCTATGACATCCTTCTAGCTGAAAAAGACTGGCCACCAGAGTTTGTCAGGGAGTGCCCTCATGGCGAAGAAATGATTATGCCTGCCTTCTCAAATCATATTCCAATTCAAAAAAAATATACACTTGCAAGAAAGTGGGCAGTAGCCCAGGCTCCTGCATTATATAAAAATCATGTGGGATGGGATGAGGACTCTCCTCCTCACAAGATC
This sequence comes from Lissotriton helveticus, assembly GCF_964261635.1. Taxonomy (NCBI): domain Eukaryota; kingdom Metazoa; phylum Chordata; class Amphibia; order Caudata; family Salamandridae; genus Lissotriton; species Lissotriton helveticus. The sequence goes on from NC_136065.1 coordinate 1,770,124,716, forward strand.
CAGTTAAAATCTCAACCAACTGCACAGAGGCAGTACCCAATTAAGCAAGAAGCTAAAAAACAGGTCAGGGAGATCTTAGATCAACTTGAATACCAGGGGGTGATTGAAACATGCACCTCACAAATGAACAATCCTTTGTTTCCTGTCTCCAAACCAGATGATTCATATCGTCTGGTTTTGGACTACAGACACCTTAACTCTTGCTGCAAAACGTTTGCAGTACAAAACTCACACAGTGCAGCACTAATGAATAGCATAGTGCGCAAAAAATACAAAACAACATTAGACATCTCTAATGGATTCTTTTGTCAAAATATAGCACCAGAAAGCAGATATTTGACCGCTTTCTCAATAAATGGCTCGCAGTAAAATTTCTGTCGTTTGCCCCAAGGGTTCAAGAACAGCCCAGGATTATTCTCAGCGAGGGTAACAGAGTTACTACAAATGTATGATGATGAGGCATTATCTTATGTCGATGACATCTATCTAACAGACGATGACTTGGATACTCACTTGAAAAGAGTGAACACCATAATACTTGGGTTCGCAGCAGAGGGTTATAAATTCAACTTCAAAAAGTCAAGAATTGCCCATCTGACTGTCCTATTTTTAGGATATGAATTATCAAGTGAAGGCAAAAGCCTGGCTAAAGATTTCCTAGAGAAATGTGCTGTAATCCAAGCACCTAGAACACTAAAAAAACTTACAATCAATTCTAGGTTTCCTAAATTTCGGAAGAACTTACATTATAAATTATGCAGAGAGGGTTAAACCTCTCTATGATCTAATAAAACCAGATTTTAAAAGAATCAATTGGACTCAAAAACACACAGAAATCTTGAGATCTTTACAAACAGACATGTTAGTTAAAACTAAACTGCAAACACGCAATAACACACGCAACCTTGTGATTCGAGTCATCCCAGGAAGATGCGGATTCACATACCTAACCTCAAATGAGGGAGAAAAGGTACCAATAGCATACAAAACACATTTGTAAGCAGAAGCTGAAAAAACATTCAGCAAAACATTGTTCACGCGGTTCAAACAGCTGTAGCAAGAGAAAGATACCAAGCTGACGGCAGACAGATTACAGTCAGAACAGCAGAATCAGCCTTTGAGGCATTAACAACCCCATGTAATTTACCTACTATGGCACTAAATCCAAGATGGATACAATGGGAAGATTCTCTTGCTACAGACAGAGTGAAATACTATTTTGATCCAGAGTTGACAAAATTAAAAAATCTAGAATATGAAAGAGAATATCCTCTGCCAATCGACATTCTGCCCATACGACCGTACGCCTGTGTGATACATACAGACGGACATGCTCAGCCCTCAGTTTGGGGAGAACAAGCTTATAACGCCACATGCGAGATTACAAAAGACGTGTGGCGCGGAGGTAAATTAAAACCTCTGTTTTCAAAAACACACTCAGTGGAAAATAATTCAGAACAACAAACTGAAATAATAGCATTAAAAATGGCGCTAGATAATGCGGATCGCGAATTCCCGACACTTATAGTGTGCAAATCATATTACTGCGTCAAATCATACAATAACGACTTGCAGAAATGGGTTGAAAACGGGTACAAAGATGACACAGGTGCCACAATAAAGCAAAAATTGCTTTGGGAACAAGTAGTTCTTTTGCAGAAAGAACTACCAAAGACTCACGTGATACATACACTGAGTCATCAGCGTGATGGCGTTCAAGTTGCAGGGAATTCATTGGCTGAGACAGCCACAGCGGAAACAACTAAATTGGCTTCCGTAGCTACAAAAAAGCGTTCAGTAAAATACATTGACGGGGAAACAATGCTGGCGGTAAAAACGTCATCAAAAGGCGACAGCTCAGCGCTACCCCTCATGTATCCACTCAATTATACATACATAATCAATGCAAACTCCGTTCGCTCGAATCCCTGGAGTGGGGGATAGAGTGATTCCAAACATGGACAGGAGAGGCTTGTTAATAGCAGACGCACATATGGGTGAGGGTCTTAGACACCTTACACTTAAGGATTCTCTAGAAGAATTACAATCAACATACTGGTGGCCAGGAATGAGCCTGCAACATCACATATTTGCAAAAAAATGCCCAAACTGCAACAGAGAACGCAGTGGTGACCGAGACGGTGTATTGCCATGGCGTTTCGCTCAATAAAGGATTAGGCTATCGACATAAAATACCCAGTATGAATAATGCGTCATATTAACAAATTGAGACTATTTTCACTTAAAATATAGACCCCAGCTCTCGGCTGACGTCTGAACTGTTATACAAAGATTTGCAAGTCTATAATGGCATATACACATGGGGCATGCTACATTCTGACCATTGCACTACTTTTAGCTCTCGAGCTTATGGGGGGTGTATGGCCAGCTTGGGCATTGCATTGCGGGACTCTTATCACTTCCTTCCTGAGGGAAACGGGATGGTGTAAAGAAAAAACCAAGGCACAGAGCAATCTATAACGGCAAAGGTATTAGCTTCAGGAGCTGGGTGGGTCAAACATTTAATAAGTGTCCAACGTAGTCTTAATAATCTGCCAAGAAATTCTCTGAGAGGTCTCAGTCCGTACGAACTATTGTTTGGGACTAAAATGTTAATCCAGGACCTTGATAGTCAAACTTCAGTGGTTAAAGAAAAATGCTTTGATATCAAAGATCGTTTGGCTATTTTACAGGACTTAAACGAAACAAGAAAAGACCTGAGCAACATAAAGTTGAAACAGCAGCCAATAACCACTGGAGAGAAACCACCTGTCCCAGCAAGGCCTGTCTGGATTCCAAAAATCTGGGATCTGGTCAGAGAGAAGATCGCGGTGAAGAAGGAATTTGGGCCTTCTTACAGAAAAGCAGTTCCTGTCTTGTCTGTCAACGGGACAAGATCAGTAGTACTACCGCCCCTTGCTGGTAAAAAGGAGAACCGAGTTGTATCCATCGACCTGGTTAAACCACAATCATGTGGCCGATAACAAGTAGTAGGCCAAGTGGACTCCCAAGAAGTAGTAGAACACCAAAGTTTGCTACAAACACAGAGGTTTAAACTGAAAGACTAATCACAATTGATAAACCTACAGTAAAACAACAAGGACTATGCAACAAAGCCATGGAACTTAAACCTCTTTAAACCCAAATTAAAATATTAAATCAAGAAACACCAGTCTATAATGTAACCACAGACTATGCTAATGAAACAAAGAAAATTCCAAAAACGAAAAGGAATCCAGAAGCAATTGAAACAATTGACAGAACAGCATCAGGCTACTTCATCAACTTCGATGATTTTTCTGAAGATCTGAGTGAACCAGAAGAACAGCGGACAACAAAAACTTTTAAAGATAAAGCAAAGGAACTCTTTCATCAAATAAAAGAAACCTATCTGATTTCTCCATGGATTGAACTTTGGGTGGCACTAGGAGTATTCATCCTCATACTTTGGCTCATCATGGTACTATGCTTGGGACATTTCATTAAGGGAAAATATGTTACAATGGACACAGCAAGTCAGAACATCAACTTGGTCCTGAAACCACACAAGTCTTCACACATCGAGAGAAGAGATCTTTCTTCAGTAAACTTCACAGCCAATCCTATACCCGGTGGGGTAGCATGGGACAAAACTGATTACGAAATCTATGGTCCGGTTAAGCTCCTGAAGTATCCTCATCAATTCAAGATTTCATTAAGTGACTTTGTAAAACCAAGCACATTTGCTGATGATTGGGACTTTGAAAGTATTAATGATATGATGTCTGATCTAGTAATGTCAGCTAAATTTACAGAACATGATTATTTGCAAGGTTCATCTAATTACGATCAAATGTTTTGTTACAACCATTATGGTAACCATTATCTGCATAAATCTACTTAACCTAGAAGTGTTTTAAATTTTAACCAATGGCAACATTGTGCAACTCCACCAAAAGGCAGTTCAAAGACATATTTTGATAGATATTCATACTTTTCAGGGTTCAACACAAGTAATGCAGAATCATTTTATTCCAAATTGTTAAATAAGACAGGAGTGAAAACCATGCTTACAAACACAAAATTGATATATTCAGACTCATTTTTTGAAAAAATGAATACATTCGGTTTTGATTTCCGGAACAATAACCTTGAAACGAAAACAATCTGGGGCACAAAAGATTGGCAAGTGCAAGGTATAGAATCATTATTTAGAGCCTGCATGATCCCAGAACAAATTATATTTTTGAATGATACAATTCAACAGACATCCTGTCTTGGCCTAGCCAAAATTAAAGACTTGAATAAACCGTCTATTCCGAAACCAACACCTACCAGTAATAGCACTACGGAGGTTGAGATAGACATATCCCATATTTTAAACCAAAACAGAACACATGCTGATTGGAAACAATGGTTGATCTTGCCCACAGACACAAATAACTGTCAAGACAGATTCCTGAACAAAATACAGGGGTTCACATTGACCAGGCCAGACCCAAGATACTCCCAGAGACAACATCCAGGGATTGTAACTACTTATAGTGTGGGGAAACTCTGCCTTCAATGGCTACATACATCCACACTGTCAGAAATTAAGCAACACTTAACTTTACTTAAAGAAGGTGCTGACTTGCGTGATTTCATCATGGGACCACGCAAACAGCGTCTAAAACGTTTCATAGCGGCCTCTATATATGCAGCTTACAACGAAGCCTGGAAAGTAACTCAATTTGAGACAGCAGAAAAAATACGGGAAATTGACCATGTTAATTTGGAAAAATCACTTTCCGTTGTGGACAATGGGTTAATGACTCTGTCTTCCAGAATATATTCACTGGACAGTATTGTATCTTCTGCAATCGATATAATAGAACAAGACTTACTGATGTTGCAACACGGTCAGTCTCAATTGCGTTTTATTGTACAGCTTGACTGGACGTTACAAAATCTGCGTTCAGGCTATGTGCCTTGGCGTTTAATCAACACAACGTCACTATTTAATATCTTTAACCTTACTGATAAACAAATCAGTTTGGCACAAAAAGGTGCTGACTATACAATTCTGAGCATGGAAAAACTTGAGAGATTACCATTGACAATGTCAGAACGACCTGTCATTGAATGGATAATACATGGGATAATAAATATTCCGATAACGACTTTCCAGTTTCAATACTGCCAAAAATATATACAGGCAGGCCAGTATGAAAGGTTGGGTAAAGGATACATTAAGTCCACATGGAACTTTCCCTATACACACACATGTGTCAGTAATAACGGACAGAGTGTATTTCTTAGTGGTAATAATTGTGAAAAATCACTAAGTGGCATACTTCTGTGTCAGGGTATTAGTTTGCATGGGGCCTGTGAAGGGACTTCAAATAACCTTTCATGTCACCAGTTAGGCACACCTGCAACACAAATAGAACCATTCTTTAGAAGACTTTCGAACGGTTGTTACATTCTAATTGTAGGTCACAGATGTTGTGGCTTGCCGCCAGGAAAACCTTATCTCGTAAGCGTGACTTCCAGGGTCATGTGCTGTGAAAGAGTATTGTTCCCGAATGATGCTCCAGACAGGGAGGGAAGGTTATGGCCCAGTTTAAAAATCTCTTCTATTCGAATTGATACTTTAAGCAGAATGAAGCCTGTGCTCCTACAGACGCCAACCCAGTTGACGTCATCAAAAGAAAGGTATGATCTCCAAGTTGCAAGGACCACAGCAGAGATTCATTCAAAGTTATCAACAAATTGCCCCCTACACTTCGCAGAAATGCTGAACGAAATCTTAAATATTTTTGATACAAGTGGTATCGCAAGTGTATTTAAGACAGTTTTTTCAGGCGCTTTAACCTCATTCAGAGCGATCCTGGGTATTTTTCCAAATTCCGTCCATTCCATCTTTGGCGGACTTCCACTCCTGTTGGGACTCGTAGCAGGCATTTTATTCTTGCTACCATTGCTTCGTTATGGCAAGCCATGTCACAGACAAGACTCCAGCAACAATGGAAGAAACGATCCTAGCTATCCGCTACCGGGACCGCATAACTAAAGTCCTTGGCTTAGCCCGGCTACGAGATCTGAATATGACCTGGTTTCTTTCATTCAGACCCATCTGGCAGAATTGTGTTATGCCTGTATTAAGATGCATGCTATGCGGCGAAGAATGCGTGTTGGACACCTGTCTTACACTACAATCAGAAGTACCATTGGATGCAGATACTTTGTTGGGTCCAGTAACGGCTCATGCATTGTGCTGTCCCCAGCGGCTACCTATCCTGATGACCGCATTCGTGGAAACTTCACCACTACGATTAAAGAGTAGTGAAGTACAAGATGAAGGCAGCATCGACCAGGTACGACCTTCTGTAAGCAGTTCTGATCAAACCATCAGTGAAAGCAATCATGCGCGTGACTGCATGGTAGCGACATTTTCTAACCTAGTCGAACTTTCACCAGAAGCTGTAGCCTGGTTTTTCAAGAATCTGTCTGAAATTATGTTTTCACCGGAACAGAGAGAATGATTTTAAACAAACTTGCACACGGCGTTCCCTGAACTCTGAATTTGGCCTTCAATCTTTTTTAAAACAAAGTGACTGTGAACTATTTTTTCTCTTCTCCCCTGAATAGCGAAAACTTTTTTCCAATTCCAAAATATTTACCTTTTTGGCACTTATCTTCTGCTTAAAGTAAAACTATTCTTCGAGAACAGAACTTCTATTCTTAGGAATACTAGACATTACGTTACCTCAACCTCTAGTTTATATGCAATTCATTGTGTTTATATGTGATGAGATGGTCTCGCAATTTTTTTCTGTATCAAGAGCCATTTCATGTGTAATTTCGCAAATCATTCATGCCAATATAAAATGTGCATCTCCTTATTGAATGTTTATACTGCTTGAATGCATACAATACCTATACTCATTTCGTGCATTTCGCATACACCATTTTTCAAATACGAAAATGTTTTTGGGGTGGTCCGGTATACACATGCACTGTTAGTTATGTTTACTATTGCTTAGGTTAGTAAATATGTACATAAATTCGTGTAGTGGGTGTAGTGTGTTTATCTAGGTACCTATATTGATACTCCTATTTCTGACCCTTGTCCGGTTATTAATTCACTAATGTCCATACACCGGCACAGAAACCCGTCTTCAAATTAGGTCATAGCGCATGCTGTCACATTAAGCAAGCACTATCCCTTCAGCCCCCTAGAGAAGCACACCGAGTTCTCAAAACAAATCAAACCTCCAACAGACCTGGGAAATCCCCCGCAGCTATTGTTTTGATTTCGCTCGAGAACTCCTGCAAAGAATGTAAGAACGACCAGTCCTTATGACATTCTTGCTGACGTCTTATGTCCATCCTTACGTCAAACACGGCACCTTTCAGGTATAAATATACCAACGCTGCCCTAAGCTAAGACACGGTGGTGACGAGCTTGGAGCAGCGCTACTTGCCGGAGAGCCCAGCTGATGCAGAAAAGCCCACGGACGCTGCCCCTCCCTTTTGACGCGCTGAGAGAGACGCTGCCTTTTCTCCTGCCGAGAAATCCAGCCTCCGGCGTTTCCAGCCGCCCTCGCGGGTAACTGGGATATCGAGTCCTGTGACAGAGATACCAACCCTCCAGCCTTCTAAATCCCAGGTACTGAACTGACTAACCCCTTACAGAGAATTCTTGAGTCAGATTCTTGGCAAAACAAACTTAACTTAAACTGCTACTTACTTACTCCCTCCCAAGTATTAGGCTTAGGTCAGGTACACCGGGTTAGGCGTAGTTAGAAGCACCAGTTGAGTACGATTAGTCAATGTATATATGTATGTATATCTTTTATCCATTTTAAGTATCATATGGCTAAGAAACCATATAAATGCTTTTACAGTATTATTTTATAATTCTGTTTTTACTGTATGCACTTTACTTAACTATAAGTATTGCAATAATAGCGATTAATTTCTCTTGTATGAGAAAAGAGACTGATCAATAAATAACATCTTTTTATTGAAGCACGCCCATCTCTTATTTCTCTACAAACTGGTGAAACTAAGAATGCACGTACTGACTGAGTAAAATAGTTGTCTTTTGTTTTCACACGACTCTAGAGATATACTCTTGATTAGGGGAGAGCAAAGTTGTCATGTTCTATGGTTGTCAGAAACTAAATCCCTTCTTGTCTATCCAGGGAGGTTAAACTCCTCCTTGCCTATTCGAGAACGTTTCTAGTGAACTCTGAGCTAGCTGGCACACATAACTTTAAGTCTAATATCGTCAGTAGAAGACGTAGTTAACCACAGTCCTACGTCTATACTATTGAAGATATTATTCCAATGCGCAGAGCCTATTGGGATGATAGGAACTACACTACAAAGTGAGTTACCGGTTTCCAGGTGAGTACTTTTTTGGTGAAGTTGTTATGGGCATAGACTCGGGGATCCCCCAGGGGCAGGTAAGTACAGTTGGGTCAATCCCAGCAGCACAGGGGCAGCCGGGTGCAGAAGTAGGTAGTCCCAATGACTTCCAATGAGGGGAAGGGGGCCTTCGGTTGGTGGCTGCTGGCTAGCAGGCCACGCGGCTGTGGGAACTGGGCTCCTGGTCACTTGCTCTGGGCTAGAGGGGGTGGGGAGGGGGGGAATTAGGATAGGACAAAGGTGGCACAGTCAGCGGCACTCGGGCGGCAGGGTGCTCTTGAGCCGCCAGGCACTCAATGTTATCCAATGGGAAAGGTCAAAAAGGAACAAAGGCTGCAGGCTCGGGACGGAGACTCTCCAGGGGCGACCAGCACTTCGAGAGGTAAGTTGGGATCTTGGAGCACAGGTAGCTACCCCAAAGGGAGGCACAGGGGGCTGTAGGGCGCTGGGTGCGGGTTGTCTTTGGGTGTCGGAAAAGCTTACCCTCGGCTGGTCGCAGTTGGGGTGGCCCCTGGTTCTGAGTCTGCAGGCGTCGGCTGGTTCGTCGAGGAGGGTCTTTGGGCACTGGACTTCGGGTCCCAGTCGCCGGGGGGATGCCCTCGTGGTCTTGGTTCGGTTGGGCCCGGCGGGTGCAGAGTGGGCTGGTTTGGAGCTTCCTGGTTGGCACCAGGTGGGTTGTTGCAGCAGAGCCTCTGCTGATGGGAGTCCCAATCTTCACAGGGTCAAGGCAGGCAGGTCCTCCGGGTGTCCCAAGGTTGCTGTCCGCAGGAGTCGCCAGGATCAAGCAGGATCAGGTTCCAGGATCGACAGGCCAGTAGGGCTGGGGCCAAGACTGGTTGTTGTCGTCCTGTTAGCAGCTGCACGGCGCGTCTTATTGATCTTCTTTCTAATTTTCGTATCAGGATCTGAGGAAGGAAGTTTCAGGGAGCCCCTAAATACTGAATTTAGGGGCGTTACAGGTAGGGCAAGGAAAACTACCAATGGGTCCCTGTCCTGGGGTGAGTACACCCCCTAGTCTGCCCCTCTCCTGTGGTAGGGGGGCAGGAGCCTAGCTGGGATTGGGCAGGGATCCCCATTTACAAGATGGCCGGAACCCGGGGGCGTGCTTCACCTAGTCTCCCCCACCTGAGGGGTGGGGTTGGCACAGGCTGGCACACCCTTCCTGACGTAGTTTTTCCCGCCAGTTTTCCCGCCAGAGTGGGGGTCAGGACGGTTGGGGGCTGGTTGCTGGGTACAGCAAATGGTCTGGAGAAGCTCACAGAGGCGGTATGCCTTTGAAGCTTCCCACTGCCCATCCTGGGGGAGGAGACCTAGCACCTCGCCCAGGATGTGCATTGTTGCAGGCTCAGGAGAGCGGGAGTCTCTCCACCCAGGGGTCCAGCAACATATCTGCTGTGTGGCAGCCTCTGCAGCCACTCAGCCCAGACGTGGATTGTAGGTTAGGATTTCAGGTGCATTTCACTTTAAATCCCACACTGGCATCAGTGCGGGTTTAATGTGCTGAGAAGTTTGGTACCAAACTTGTCGGTCTTTAGTGTAGCCATTATGGTGCTGTGGAGTTCGTAATGAGAACCTCCCAGCACCAGCATACTCTTAATGGCATCACTACACTTACAGTGCCCAGGAATGGCCCTGGGTACTGTAGGGGTACAGGGCTCATGCACCTGTGCCCACACCTCTGGCATATGGCACCCAGCTAGAGGGGTGACTGAAGTATGCCAGGGCAGTGGGTTCTGTGGGCATGGCACACAGGTGTGCCATGTCGACTCTTGGTTTAGTTCTGTACTTAGGCACTCAGCCTGCAAAGGCAGCGTGTGGGTGCCAAGGTACAGGACCCCAGAGGGTGGAACAATAAGTGCTGCAGCCCTCAGGGGTCTTCTCTGGTCACCATGCCCAGGGTACCTAGGGTACCATTTACTAGGGCCTGACAGGTGGCCAGAGAGGCCAATTGGGTATTTAGTTTCAGTACAGTTTTAGGGAAGGAACACAGGCCCTGGTACCTGGTTGACAGGAACCCAGGGCACACTCGGTCAAAGCACATCAGCAGTTCAGAAAAAGGTGGGGTCATACCAAGGCAAGAAAGATGGCACTATCTCACACCTCCGATCAGGAAAAACACCCTATAGAAACCCAGGCGGGGCTTGGGCAATAGGGGAACCCGGTGCCTTGGAGTACGGTCCTTTCATTGAACCTTACCTGTTGAAGTTCTGCCCTAGTGGGTCTGTTTCAGGCTGCCCTGGGCAGGAGGGTATGAAGGCGAGCTCTGCCTCTCTCTCGCTCTTTGCAAAAGCCTTATTCAAACATGGCATCCGCTCAGTGCGCTTGCACGCTGCCTCAGTTTATTTCCCACACAAGTCTCTCGGGCGGCTCCTTCAGCGACCCTCTTCTAGTGCTTGGAAAGTGGCTCTGTTCGAAGTGAACTGCAAGGAGCGCTTGCTCCACTGCCAGTTCGATGTTTGTGGCTGGATCCTTTCCAGGCACTGCTAGAACGGTGCCAGGCAGGCGGAACAGTGCTTTGAAATCCCGCGTGTGGTTGAAGTCCCTGGAGGTGGATGTAGGCATTCAACTTTTGTGTCTGAGATGATTACTGGCAGTGACTTCTGAGAGACAGTGCAGCGGGACGCAAAAGCACGAAAAGACGACGTGGAAACGTACACACCAATGTTGTTTAATAAAAGCCAACGCTGTTTCCTAGTTCTAACGACTACAAAAGTACGAGCTATGCAAAGGAAAATCACGCATACAACGAATGGTATCGAAACCTAAAACATCTGCATATATTCTGCGTCACTCAGAAATCGTCCATTTAGGGGCATTGGCTAACAAGCTTCAGTAGCACTACGTTTAACTTTATATTTTAGATTATACAAGGGTGATTTTTGTTGCACTCCAATTATCCTTGTGTAGGAAAGAGGCTATCTTCACCTCTCTCTTCCACATCAGCCCCAAAACTCTTACTAAAACAAGCGCTGACGTTGTTGTTTTCTTTCTTTCTGCCGTCCCACTTGAACGGACTCCGCCTGACTTCCTGCTGGCGTAAAAGGTTTATTATCTTCTTTATAGGGCAATCTGTATGGACCCATAAAGAAAATAACAACCCTTTTATGCCAGCAGAAAGTAAGGGCAGCCAGTCCAAGTGGGACGGCTCTAAAAGAGAAAAGATTACGTCACTGTAAGCTCTTTTCCATTGGCTGGCCACCGTTTAGCATGAACGGTGACGCCAGCCAACGGAAAAGAAGTGCGGGGCTTAAATTCTGCTAGTGAAAGCTACCCCATAACATAAAATCTCACCAGCGAGACTGCGCATGTTCGCAGCCTACGCTAGCCGAGACCTAAACAGATCATAAAAGCACCAATTCATCAAATAGGCCATAGCACAATCTTATAGAAGATCCATATGAGAAATAAAAAAAAAACGCAGTTTTAAAACCTTTAAATCATTACAAATCATTATTTTCACAAATGGCCTATGCCATTAAAATTTATATTTAACATGTATAGAAACTGCCAAACACTGTAAGCAGTTCCAGTGACTAAGGTCCCCAATATTAAGAAGCAATCAATGTATCCCAGTTTTTACAGAAGTTTAAATCTGGGAACTCCGTTTTTCCTCCTCCTCATGCACGCCCACAAAAAACATGCCACAGAAGCAAACAAATGGGTCATAAAGAGCCGTTGGGAAATACAATGCCATCCTACAGTGGGTAAATTGTCACCTTAAAATCGGTAAGATAAAAGCTTTCCTTTCGTATGATAAAACGTACAGAATAACACTATGTGTAAGTCTGATTGTGGAGTATGGTTATCGCATGGGTAGGGGAGCAGATTTGAATGTTTAAAATTCCTCACTGGGTCGGCCAGCATCAGAGGGATGTAATTCGGGCGGAAACACAGTAGAATAAATCTGTGGTGAGCGTAACTAATACACGAGAGATAAGAAAATCCTTTGCTCAGTCTTGGAGGAATATGATCGTATACAGACGTTGCCCATTTTTTCTGGTTCATTTCCCTCCGGAGAAAACTATCCCTCTGGAGATGCAGGTCAATAATTTGCCTCTCCGAAACCAGACCTTCCCACACAGTGCGGGGTCCCTAAATAGATCTCCCTGCCCAACTGCGGTTAGTTCAGCCTCTACATAGCTAAGCCAATCAATCCTGCTGTGGTGGTCCAGCTTCAGGCAGCTAACGATTATACGTCGAGTTAAGTTGAACGTGGACCTACGCAGATCAAAAGCCACAGCCGGAGTGGGGCCAGTCTGGTGGAATCCAGCAAGTGAGGTAATCCCAATTCAAGATGTAAAGTATACTTTGAGTGTGATTGGGGTAAGGATACCTGATTTTTTAAGGTGTCTTCCAATCTCTGCAGTTGGTCGGTGTTTGCCGTCCCCCAGACTCCCGCCCCATACTTTCACTGTCTTTGTTTTGGCTCGATAGAGGTTTTCAATCACGCCGAGAGGACTGGCACCCAGCTTTCTTGCAAAACCCTAATGGCCTGCAGACTCCTTTCCATAGCTGAAGCTCTTCCCTCAATCATGTTTTTCCCAGAGTGGTGCTTATCCAATAAGACCCCCAGAAAGGAAAAGGAGTCTACCACTTCAAGTTTCTTAGAGGACAACTGGAAATGGAGGTGTTTTTCTCTTCTCGCGCCTGCTAATAAATGTTTTCGCCTCATTTACTCAAAGGTCTGTTGAGGCAGTACATGAGGCATATGTTATAAGGGACTGAGGGCAACCCCTGTCTGGCAAGCAGGACCTCATCTGCATACACCAGTATCGGAAGGGGACTGTTATCAAAAATAGACCTGTCCAGGGGAGTACCGGTCAGGGCAGCCTCCACGCCATTAGCATAGATAGAAAAAAGAAATGGAGCGAGGATACAACCCTGCCTAACACCCCCCCTCGATTTTAAATAATGGGTGTGTACATTCTACATTCTACATTACCGCCATACTGCACATAGGAAGAGGCATTGCATATAACTGCCGGATGAAGCGGATTATAAGTGGGTCTTCCGCCATCACTTCCAGCATAGGCCACAGCTTCTGGTGGGAAACTCAATCGAAGGCCCCCGAGAGATCCATAAACGCCATATAGATCCTCCCCCCTTTCACTTTGGTGTACTTATCTATACAGAGTAACAAATTGAGACATTGGTCCACCGTCCCTTTTCCCCTCTGGAATCCATATTGCGCTTGCATCAGTATGTTGTTAATAGGAGCTGGCCTATAAGATTTGCCGTGGTATCCAGAAGGGAGATGGTAGTTCTTTGGGGAACAAAGAAAACGAATCCTCTACCTATGTAATTGTCTATGCTGTGCATCAATTGATATTTAATTCCACTCAGAACGTGCTAGAATAACCATGTTCTTAGAACCAGAAGATTGATGTAAACATTACTTTATTTTTGGTTTTCTGTATGCAGTTTTTAAAAATATATTTAGTGAAAAAGATATATCATGCTAAAATATCATGTTAACAATTGCAAACGTAAGGAAGAAAGAAGGAAAAGCATGTCCCATTTATTAATTTATCACTCACAAACATACATCCAGTATCATAGGATATCACAGCATAGCCCAATTACATAGGTAGAGGCTTCGTTCTTTGTTTTGAACTTATATCCCCTTTCCCTCTGCCCCTCTACCTCCCAAACATGTTTTCAGGGGTCCCCTTGTTTTTGAGTAGTAGTTCTTTGGGGAACACCTATCCCCTTTCTTATTGATGGGAAAAATTATACTCTGGTTCCAAGATGGTAGAGGGCCCTCGACTGCTATTCTATTAAACACACTTGTTAATAGGGAGACCCACAGATCACAATTCTGCTGAAAGAGATCTATCGGGACCCCATCAGGGCCCAGGGCTTTCCCTGATAGACATGACTCCAACCCTCCCCTAACTTCCGTTAATGAAAATTTCAAACAGCCTGTTGGCATGCTATCTGAGTCGGCAGGAGGTAAGGGTGAAATGTCATTGGAACCAAAGATGTTTTCAAAATGGGTCACCCATTCCTTACCTATGTGAGAGTCCAATGATCAATCCTTTGAGTCCTGAAAATAAGGGGCATTTATGCCAGAACTCACTGCTGCTGCCAGAGGTCGCAGCTTGATCTAAATTATTCCAAGCCTTCTCCTTTATATCTTTCTTTTTTCCCTAGCCTGGTTATAGTTGCTACGTAACAATCTAATTTCTCCTGGGTCTCTACGGTGGGCTTTAGGGGCCTTCATGAGGGCGGTCCTTGCTTTAGAGCATTCATCATCGAACCAGGCTCTGTTTCGATTAGAATCCGACGATTTAGGACCAGTAAGTGCCAGTTTTAAATTTGTTAAAAGTGCTTTAAAGTGGGTGACTAAATGAGGAGACGTTGTCCCATCAGCTAGGCAAAGTATAATGTCTTCCCTCAAATGCACTATTATTTCAGTGCCCAATTTCAACTTCTTGACCTGTGCCCAATTAGGTGGTAGCCGTTTTTTTCTAAGTAGCGATATATTATCTGCTATCTGATTGGGGTTCCTTCCCCTTACATGGGAAGTCTAGGGAGCTAAGAAGGATAGCATGGTCACTATAGGGTGTAAACAGATTGTCTAAGTGAACCACTTTTCTGCTAAGTGTGGAAGAGACTAGAATAAAATCAGTCGTTGACTCCTGTGTGCCTCACTTGAATGTTTTCCCTATCTGACCAGATTTTAAGTTAACTATTCCCAAATTACTTAAACATAGCAATTTGTTCAGGGTATCACTATAGTCGTTGTGCGAAAAATGTTTGAGGGGGTTATAATTGGAATCAGTTAGACCACACACCTTAGACTCTGAATATTTACATAGGTGAGTGTTAAAATCCCCCACCCAAATGATATGAAGTGAACCTTTTTTATTAGCTTGGGAAATTTTCCCTAACTCCCAGATTAGGTCTTCTCCTACTTTGTTCATATTTTGCACAAACCTATTATCAACGTTAGCTAGAATCCATGGGCCCTCTTTTTTTTTTTTTTAAAGCTCCAGATGAAAGAGCTGGAAATTGATATTTGGGGAAGCAACCTGTCTTATTTGAATAGGGATGGTATTGGAGGTCAAAGTTAATAATACCCCCTTCGCCTTGCCTGATGCAGAAGGTACTGCTGGTGTATGAAAAGTGCTAAAACTAGGGGAAAAGACTGGCTTCTTAACCCATGTCTCCTGGAAGCAGATAATCTCCAAGGAGTACCAAAGGTTATGCCACTTTTCATTGCCTATTTTAGAAACTATTCCTGACACATTCCAGGGTACTAGAGTAATCTTATTTTTGTCCATATTACATTGGGTAGAGGAGGTCGAGGGTAGTGTCTGTATGCCATGAGGAGAACCAGCTGCCCTAGGTTATCTACCTGGGGACGATGGTGGTCAATTACAGGATTCTAAGTCAGTAAGGGGAGCGAATCTATTTTGTAACCTTACCCCCTAGGGAAAATTGGGACCGGGCACATGTCTCGTAGGTAGATGGGTAGCCTTAACCCTACTGTTCCCCACTCCTAAATTCACAACCTGTTTATAGAATTGTTGCAGTGGTAGAGGTATGATTTGAGTGTTCCTACTGAGAATCCTGTGAAGATTGGCTTGAGGTAAGTAACTGCCTCCTCCTTGGTATAGGAGTCATGATTTTCCTGCACAATTGAGGCACAATATGCTCTGGGTAACTGGAAATGTGGGGGCCTGCAAGGCGCCAATCAGCCAGGGGCACCAGCTGCCCTTTATCTCACAGGGTTAAAATCGAGCTGCAGGTTGGGTTTATAGAACTGCACAAACCTGGAGCTGTATGCTGTTAATAACGTGTTATGCAAAATAGAGTCCGGGTGAGGCGACCGAAGTATAACCAGGACTATTTTAAGGGGAAAATGTAGCATCATGCACTAATTTGGGCAGATCACCGAACTCTAGAGGACCCGGATCGGGTGCTTAACGCACATGGTATTGCGAGGTCACAGACCTCCAGTACAGACCCCGCGGGGCATATAGCGAATACAGACCGTAAGTAGACAATTACTTGTCTAGTGGTGAGAAAATGTACCCTGTTTGAGATGTAGCACCCCAGGCCTGGGGCTTTAATGGAAGAGACCGCCCATGTGACCGATCGCTATCCTCTGAGGATCGGCCGCTTCTGTTGTTCCACAGAGTCTCCTGAGACGTACGGGCACCACTAGCAGTCAGAGGACTGCAGCAAACAGCCCCAACACATCTTTGAAAGACTTTGTCTCTGTGTAGAAACGAGCATACTTCCGCAAAATGCTGCAAGTAAAATGCGTATAATCCTCCCACCACAGTATACCGCATGGTGCAATGAGTCAGTTCACTTTACCGATTTGGCTCCCTTTACTTTGAGTAACTGTGCGGAGTCTTTGCTTAAAAATAGTTTTCTCTTAAGTATCCGACCTTTTTTAAAGTGAATTTTTAAAAGTTTTTTGCATACTATTTTAAAAAAAAAAGTTTTGCTTGCTCTTCAGGTGCCCAGTTAGCGATTTTATTTGTGGTCTTTTTAAAAAAAATCATTTTTTTTATTGATCTTATAAAGGGTTTGACATTGTAGCAACCTGCAATTTGAGTGCTTGTTTGGCTGAGGAGTTTGTTTGCTTTCATAAAAAAATAATGGTAAAATGCTTAACATAAGTGAAACGCTTGTTCATTTAGAAACCATCTACTAGTTAAACAGCAACATCAGAATATGATTTAGATTTGACATTTTTATTGCAGGCATATGGTGATAACGTTTTAGGTGGTCTCTTTTTTTTTCTCTTTGTTTGGCATACGCTTGCAAAAAAAAAAAAAAAACCCTTGCTGCAGCATGCCAAAGTCAGGCATATTAGCTTTGCCAAGCTTGTTTATTGAAGGAGGCTGCGGTTTGCTAAAGTGGTCTCTAGGCTCGAACTACTTGACTTGGTTGCAGGCTCCCTTTCATTCCATCTCCATACCCATTGTGGCTAAAACTTTCACTCACCCACAGATTAACTGCACACATCTTTATTTATGACTTCAGATATGTTACACCACTGTGGACTATATACTCTGAAGCTCTATTATAAAGTGTTGAGAGAGAATGTGTATCTGTAGGCAATGCTCATCTTAAGCCTTTTTATTTATCTTCACTAACTTCCATCTATGCTGTCACTGTTTCTACAAGTAGCTTAGTTCCATATCCCTTTGTCACCTCTTCACCTATCTTTCTCTCTTCCTCCTGTTAACCTAACCATAACCTCACCCCTCTACCTTGATTCCATGATGCACAGCTCCTCTGTGAATCATCCAACCTAATATGTTCTGTTGTTCATAGCTGATGTGTTCTTGTTAAGAAATTATGTTGTCTAGTTCGAGGCATGTGTGCTGTAGATACACATGCTTTGCATAAGTCTGCCATCTAGTGTTGGACTTGAATGATTGCAGGTTGTTTTTGTTCCAAGACGTTTTCTTCGAGTCACAAAGCTGTGTGATTCCTGCTCTTTGTAATACTGCACATGGTCATAGACTCCATCTTCAGATTGTGTTTTTCCACCGGCTGGTTCTCAGGGCTCGACAAATCCGAAAAATGGTACTAGTCCTGCAGTTCTAGTACCATGGAAAATCCCCTCGACCTGACTCCAACCCACTTGACCTCCGTCTGTGAAAACGGAGCAAAAGTGACAAGATAACAAGATTTAAAGGCATGTTTATTGCTCATTTCCTTTGTGAGCAATAAAAATGCCTTTAAATCGTGTTATCTTGTCACTTTTGCTCTGTTTTTAAAGACAGAAGACAAAAGTTAGTTCAGTATCATTAGTATCATTAAGCTTTATTTCGATTTTTGTAAATTAAAAATCATAAAAGCTACAACAAGAATAAAATCATGCGTAACATACACAGAAATAACATAGCATGTATGACAATATACATAAATACAATTATTAAGAACATATTAGGATTTTCCTTTTTACGTACATGTGTATAAGACTCAACAGTTATTTAAAAGTAAATTCAATCTGATGCGGAGTAATAACACATGTTAGACAGAGTCCCCTTTCACCAAGTGTTATTGTTCAATACTCTGGGGCCAGGGTAAAAATCAAACAAGTCCCAAGTGGAAATAGGGCCGTCTCCAGGTTTTGGCTGAGAAAATCTTAAATAGGGGACAATGTTCCTGTGTTTAAATCTAATTAAAATCAGGTCTCCCAGAATGTCTTTGGGCGACATGCCTAGCCACCCCACCCTCCTGACGCTCAGGATTCCGCCATCTAGGGCAGGCGGCAGCGGTCTGTTGTAGTTAAGCCAAAAAATGGCTTTATTCAGCAGATCCTCACTTGTTTCGAGTTTGCCCTGACTAAGTTCAGGGACCCCGGAGAGAACAGTCACGTAGGGGGCAGCTTCAGGGGGTAAGTTAATTCGATGCCTTCTTTCTTGAGGAAGCCTAGGAGCTTTGTAAGGGGCACGGGTGGGCTTAGAAGTGACATTACGGCCCCTTGGAATGGGTATGCTCAAAGAAGAATCAGTTGAACGTACTTTCCTCTGATCAATGGATTTAGGCTTGTCAGGGTTGGTAGAAAGCGTAGGACGTGAGGAAAGAGCAGTATTTACAGTTGATGGGTAAATCCTTTTTACTATTTTCTCAACACTGGTCAACCTGTCTCCCAGATCCTTAATTTTAGTGACCAGGGGTGATAGAGCTGCATTCAACAATCGCTCAATTTGGGCCAATAGGGTCGATTGGAGGGGGAGAACAGAGTCAATTAATGTGGTCCCCGCGTTATTTGGCGTTGATACAGTTGGATTGGCGGGGGAAGATGAGGAGCTACAGCATATTTGATCGACATTTAATGGAATCTCCTCGTTGTTCCTTTTGCTGGGTGACTCCCGGGACAGTGTGTTTGCTTGAAACAGGATTTTTTGAGGGGATAAGGGTACATCCTGGGTAGTACAATTAATGGGGTCAGTATCTCTCCCCACTGAAGGGGGAGTTGATATATCAGGGGCATAGTTTGTGCCACACATGGCATTAAGCTCCTCCCAAATAGACATAGTGATTGGACTGCAAAGGCCCGATGACAACACTGGGCAGTTCGAACACAATAATAAATAGAGAAGTATGTATCTGTACCTCCTCCTATGATGGGGCCAAGTAGGGTGGCCCGCCCCGTCCTCCTCAGGTCCTCTGAGGGCCACAGAGGGGGCCCGCCCTTTGCCCGGGCTTAGCCCCGGGCTCAGACCCGCGCGTGTCCCGTGACCTCCCGTCTGCTTTTGTGCGCCCCCAGGCGCGTCTCGGGCGTCAGCGCCCGCAGGGTATGCCGGGAATGGTAGTTCTCCTCACCTCCCTCCGCACAGCGGCCACCTGGTGTTCCTCGGCGGCGGCAGGAGGGAGGGCAGCCGGTAGCTGGGGATTTCTGCCCTAGCCCCGCTGGGTTCTCTGGCTACAGCACAAACAGGTGACGCAGGGGAGCCCGCTCTGCCAGACCTCCCGTCTGCTTTTGAGCGCCTCCAGGCGCGTCTCGGGCGTCAGCGCCCGCAGGGGATGCCGGGAATGGTAGTTCTCCTCACCTCCCTCCACACAGCGGCCACCTGGTGTTCCTCGGCGGCGGCAGGAGGGAGGGCAGCCGGTAGCTGGGGATTTCTGCACTAGCCCCGCTGGGTTCTCTGGCTACAGCACAAACAGGTGACGCAAGTTAGTTTGATTTCCTACTCGCCACAAAGGGCGAGTAGGACCTAAAAATAGCTGGTCCTCATCCATTCTCCCTCGCAAATGCGAGCGGGCGAGTGGATTTGTCGAGCCCTGGTTCTGATGTAAAATCTTGTGCTACGGTTTGACTCCTTCGGGCTCCATTCAGTTCTTTAGTACCTTCACTCGACTATTGTCTCGATCGTTTAGTTAATTGCGTCCGAGCGATCACCCTTCTCTGTAGCGGATCTTCAGCTCGCTCTTAGCCTACGGGCCATGGCCGTACTTTTGACTTCAACGTTCATCATAAAATTACCTGCAAATGGAACACACTCTGTGCTGTTTCTGTCCGAATTATCATACTAAGTATCCTCATACTGACCAACACTCTGTTTGCACTCTATGCCTCTTGCCCGATAATTGAGAGTAGACCTGTGAGGCCTGTCTTTTAAATCTAAAAAGTCTCTTCGAGACCAACGTGCTCGGCAAGAAATTAAGTTTAAGCAAGCAAATGATGAAAGCATCGGCCTCGCCCAAAAAGGCTGCTCACTTTCCGCTATGGCAAAAAACCATAGTGAGCACCGAAAGACTGATTCGGAAGCCCCACCCTCTGGCTCGGCACAGAATGTTTGACCTGCAGAAGTGGCCTCCACCTCTTCCACACCTACAACCCCTCGATCTTCGGTCTTGGCATCGAAACAAAAACAGTAAATTTCGGACCGCTCCAACTAAAAACCGAAGCTTCTGCCACCAAAATGCTTTTTTCGAACCGAAGTCTCCACCGGAGCCCACCCTCGAGAAATTCAAGAACGCCTTGACTCTAAACAAGAGAAACTCCTGATTCAGCCTGAAACTAAAAGAATAGTGCTTCAACCAGCAAAACCACTATCTTCAAAAAAGCAGTTGTCTTTTGAAAAGTTTTGGACTAGCTCATTGCACATCCCTATTCCATCTTCACCTAACCCACAAACACCACCTCCACCATCTGCTCCTCCACCTCACTCCCTACATTTATCGGAGGCAGGCGATATATCTCCTCAATCATCAATAGAAGATGATCAGAAAATTCCACAAAATATTCACCCACGGAATGGATGCTTGCAGTTATTGACATTAATATCATCACCATCAGCATCAGCATCGACGTCGAAATTGTTGTCGTCGACGTAGTTTTCGTCGTCGACGAGGCCGTCGACAGCACCTTTCCGGAGCTCATAGTCATCGACGTGGAAGAAGCTATCGTCGACGAACTGGGAACCTTGAATGACGACGAAGTCGTCGACGTGGAGATCGCGACCGACGACGAGCCCGTCGACGGAGCCAAGGAAACAGCGGGAATTTTCACAGAAGCAATTGTCGTCGACGTACCTGATGTTTTCGTAGTCAACGGACGCTGTTTTCTCTCCGGCCCGGTTCCTGGTGTGACAGAAGAGTATTTGTCACCGTTTTTTTCCTTTTTGGACGGAGGAGAAGTGATAGTAATCTCCTTTTTGTCCTTTGAGGCTGTAACCAATCCAGCAGCCTGTCCCTGCCTCTCCTTTTCACTTCCGTGAGGAGATTGAAGGGGACCAGCCCTCTCAGACCTGTCAGAGATCTTATGAGGGGCCTTAAGAGGGGGCTCAGCTGAAGAAGAACCAGGGGGAGACCTACCCCTCTTCCTGGATCTGTGAGGACGCTAGAGATGTTGAATCCTCTTCATCTGATGAGAGCACCTCCTTCCGAGTCTTCATCTTTTGAAGCCAGGTCAAAAGCCGACCCTCTCTGTCACGAAGTGTCTTTGTAGAGAAGGTTCTACAAATGTTGCAGTCTCTGGCCTTGTGGTCCGGGTATACGCAATAAATACAGTTGTCATGCTTATCTTCCACAAAAAGTCGTTTTTTCCCACAAGAGGCACAGGACCTGAATAAGGCCTTCTTTTCCTTGTCAGACATGTCTTGATTTCAGTAGAAAAATTGAAGAAATAACCAATAAGATTGAGAAAACTGAGCAGAACTCAGTGGAGACTCCCTAGCACAACGTGCGGTAGAAACATCTGAGGCTCTGAGCTCTCTCAGAAAGGTTGTAGGGGGTGAGGCTATTCTGATTGGTCCTTACAGGAGTTTGGTCTCTTTTACACAAAGAGGTTGATAGGATACAAATGAGATGAGGCCTAGGCCTATTTTTTCTCTTTTGTTCCTATGGTTGTGATACTACCGAGGCTCCCATTCCGACGACGGGGAATGATACAAAGCATGGGAATCTATGGAAGTTACAAATACTGTGTAACCAAAGTTACAGGTAAGTAACTTGTTTTCTTATATTTAATAAATGTATTGCATCTCCATTGGGGAGAATATAAACACACGTCCTACTGTGGTTCTGTGTACCATTGCTCTTAACCCCTTTTGGAGGGACCAATGTTTCTCATAATACTATTACTTAAAGGCATGACAAGTCAAGCAGATAAACATTTTAACGACCCTGTCTAAGCTTGAATAATGCCAGGCATTGACCAAAAAATACAAGGCAGCACCATCAGATCCTACCTTTATTAACGGTCAGTTAACCCCATATTTTTTAGTACTCTCAAATGAAAGGAAGATTGCTAACTCACAAACATCAGGAGACTCACCACCTCTGGAAAAATAATCTAAGATAACAGATGCTCTTGGAAAACTGGTTACTGTACAAGCAGCTAATCATTGGCTTATAGCCAACAGTCAAGCTCTATAAGCAAGATATGACTGAGCCCACTGGGATGAAATTGAGGGGCTCCCCCAACACCTCTATAAGGAGCACAGGACATTGTTAATGAAGAAAAACTCATTACCGATAATTTTATTAAGTATACTTTAGATGCAGCGGAAATCCCTGCCAGATGTATAAACACCAGTAGCCTATTACGTAGGCATGCATGGCTACGGATTTTAGAATTTAAACCTGAGGTACAAAAAGCTGTACTTAATCTCCCTTTTGACAAGTAACTTCTTTTAGGACCTCAAATGGATATAGCCCGTGAGAAAATGAAAGCGGACACAGAGGTAGCAAAATGAATGGGTGCTATACAAACGCATACCGTGGATCCTTTTGTAGACCCAATTACAAGCA
The DNA here is from genome assembly GCF_964261635.1 of Lissotriton helveticus. Taxonomy (NCBI): domain Eukaryota; kingdom Metazoa; phylum Chordata; class Amphibia; order Caudata; family Salamandridae; genus Lissotriton; species Lissotriton helveticus. Next base: position 1,770,147,846 of record NC_136065.1, read on the forward strand.
AGGCACAAGATCTGCTACCTCAGACATGACTGGATCAGCATACAAAACACACTGGCAAACCTCTACTTCAAAAACCTAATACAGGAGTTCGCATAGAGGGATCAATTTTAAAGGAAGAGGCAGCGGGGACAATACCTGTTCTTCAAACACTAATAACTACTTCTTTCCCCCAGACCACTTAACACCTATTTGGGGCATCTTTAACAATTTTTCAACACTTTCAAATCAATTACAACAGATCAATGAATGTTGGATATTATCCAACATGGTTACTGTCTGGAGCTCATTACAACTCCTTCAAATATTCCACCTCGCAAACACAAACTGTCCAGCCAACATCAAATTTTCCTGCAACAAGAAATAACAGCTATATTACTAAAAGGAGCAGTAGAACCAGTTTAAAAACCGTTTCAAGGAACAAGAGTTTATTCACTATACTTCCTTATTCCCAAAAAAGAAGGGTTGCTACGACCCATTCTCTATATTAGACCATTACATCATATAAGAACACTTCCGCATGGTCACCCTTCTAGAGATCATTCCGTAATTACGAAAGGAAGACATCATGGCTGCCTTGGATCTAAAGGACGCCTTTTTCCATATGCCTATTCACCCCGCTCACCGAAAATACCTACGGTTTCCGTTTCAGGGAAATAATTATCAATTCAAAGTTCTTCCCTTTGGGATTACCATTGCACAAAGGGTAGACACAAAATATCTGTAAGTGGTAGCAGCACATCAATCAATCAATCATGCCATTTGTATAGCGCACTACTCACCCGGGAGGGTCTCAAGGCGCTTGGGGGGAGGGGTATGCTACTGCTCGAACAGCCAGGCCTTGAGTTGTTTCCTGAAGGCGAGATGGTCCTGGGTCAGCCGAAGGTGGATGGGGAGGGAGTTCCAAGTCTTGGCAGCCAGGTAAGAGAAGGATCTTCCTCCGGCGGTGGCTCTTCGGATGCGTGGTACGGCTGCGAGGGCGAGGCTGGTGGACCGTAGCTGGCGGGTGGGCGTGTAGAAGGTCAGGTGGTCGTTGAGGTACTTGGGGCCCAGGTCGTGGAGAGACTTGTGTGCGTGGGTGAGGAGCCGGAAAGTGATCCTCTTGTCGACGGGGAGCCAGTGCAGGTTCCTCAGGTGGCTGGAGATGTGGCTGCGTCGGGGGACATCCAGGATGAGTCGGGCGGAGGCGTTCTGGATGCGCTGGAGTCTTTTCTGTAGCTTAGCTGTGGTTCCGGCGTAGAGGGCGTTTCCGTAGTCCAGTCGGCTGGTGACGAGTGCCTGGGTGACAGTCTTCCTGGTCTCGGTCGGGATCCAGCGGAAGATCTTGCGAAGCATACGCAGGGTGTTGAAGCACGATGAGGAGACGGCGTTGACTTGTCTGGTCATCGAGAGGGAGGGGTCCAGGATGAAGCCCAGGTTGCGTGCGTGGTCGGTTGGCTTGGGTGCGGTGCCCAGGGCTGGGGGCCACCAGGAGTCGTCCCAGGCGGAGGGCGAAGATCCCAGGATGAGGACTTCCGTCTTGTCCGAGTTCAGTTTCAGGCGGCTGTCCTTCATCCACTAGGGGACGTCTTTTATCCCTTCGTGTAGGCAGGTACTGGCGGTGTCGGGGTCTCTGGTGAGGGAGAGGATCAGCTGGGTGTCGTCGGCGTAAGCGATGATGTTGAGGTTGTGCTGGCGTGCGATGGCTGCGAGAGGTTTCATGTAGATGTTGAAGAGGGTGGGGCTGAGTGAAGATCCTTGCGGGACGCCGCAGACAATTTCGTTGGCCTCGGAGCGAAACGGGGGGAGGCGGACTCCTTGTGTTCTTCCGGCGAGGAACGAGATGATCCACTCCAGTGCCTTCTCTTGGATACCGATGTTGCTGAGGCGCTGGACTAGGGTGCGGTGGCAGACCGTGTCGAACGCAGCGGAGAGGTCCAGGAGGATGAGGGCCACTGGTTCCCCCTTGTCGAGCAGGGTCCGGATGTCGTCGGCTGCGATGAGGGCGGTCTCGGTGCTGTGGTTGGCTCTGAAGCCGGACTGCGAGGGGTCGAGGGATCCGTTCGTCTCGAGGAAGGCGGTCAGCTGTCTGTTGATGATCTTCTCGATGACTTTAGCAGGAAAAGGGAGGAGCGAGATGGGGCGGAAGTTTTTGAGATCGGTGGGGTCCGCTGTAGGTTTCTTCAGGAGGGCGCTGATCTCTGCATGCTTCCAGCTCTCCGGGAAGGTGGTGGTGTTGAAGGAGGCGTTGATGATGTTCCGGAGTTGGGGTGCGATGGTGGAGTCGGCCTTGTTGAAGACGTGGTGTGGGCAGGGGTCGGTCGGTGATCCGGAGTGGATGGTGTTCATCGTGCGGGCTGTGTCTTCGGTGGTCACCGTGGTCCAGGTGCGAAGGGTGGCGGTGGGGGGCATTGGTTCGACGGTTGGGTGCGTGGGTGGGGCGCCAAAGCTGTTGTGGATGTCGGCGATCTTGCGGTGGAAGAACAAGGCGAGGGAGTCGCAGAGGTCTTGTGACGGAGTGATGTCGTTGGTGCTGGGGTTGGAGAACTCCTTGACGATAGTGAAGAGCTCTTTGCTGTCGTGGGCGTTGTTATCCAGTCGTTCCTTCAGGGATTTCTTCTGGTGGTGCGGATGAGCTGGTGGTGCTTGCGGGTAGCGTGTTTGAGGGCGGTCATGTTGTCGGTGGTCCGGTCGAGGAGCCAGGCTTTCTCAAGGGTGCGGCAGGTCTTCTTGGAGTCCTTGAGGTCGTCGGTGAACCAGGATGCCTTCTTGCTTCTGGGTCTGCTGGGCGGGTTCTTTAGTGGCGCGAGGTCGTCGGCGCAGGCGGTCAGCCACTGTGTGAAGTTGCAGGCTGCTTCGTTGGGGTCCGTTGTGTTGGCGGGTGGGCTCTGGCTGAGGGAGGTGGTGAGCTGGTCTGCGGTGATCTTGCTCCAATTCCTGTGAGGTACCTGTTGCGGGTGGTGGTGGGTCGTGGATCTTTTGAAGCTGAAGTGGACGCAGCTGTGGTCGGTCCAGTGGAGTCCGGTGGCGTGGCTGAAGGTGATGTACTTGCTGGAAGAGAAGACGGGATCAAGCGTGTGGCCGGCGTAGTGGGTGGGGGTGTTGACCAGTTGCTTGAGTCCGAGGTTGGCGAGGTTTTCCAGCAGGGCGGTGGTGTTGCGGTCCTTGTTGTTCTCCAGGTGGAAGTTGAGGTCCCCGAGGAGGATGTAGTCAGTGGAGGGGAGGGCGTGCGGGCTGATGAAGTCTGTGATGTCTTCGCTGAATTGTGTGCGTGGTCCCGGGGGTCTGTAGACGAGGGTGCCTCTGAGGGTCGTCTTAGGGTCGGTGTGAATCTGGAAGTGGAGATGTTCGGCTGCGGCGAAGGAGTCGTTGGCGTCGGTCGTGATGCGGATGGTGTTCCTGTGGACGATGGCGATGCCACCTCCGGTCTGGTTGATGCGGTCCCTCCTGATGATCTTGTACCCGTCCGGGATGGCGATGTCGGGTGCAGAGGAGGCGTTCATCCAGGTTTCCGTGAGGAAAGCAACGTCCGGTGATGTAGCGTCCAGGAGGTTCCAGAGTTCCACGGCAAGTCTGTGGACGGAGCGGGTGTTGATCAGGATGCACTTGAGGTGGTTGCTGCTGGTGTTTGTCTTGGCGGGTGCGGGGCAGGTTCAGAGGCAGGTGAACTTGCAGGTGCAGCAGGTGAAGGGTCCGTGGGTGCGTCTCGGGGTGGCTCGGCAGCAGGCGTGGGTCCGGCCGGCATTGAGTGCGTTGAGAGTGGCGGCGTCGTAGGTCAGTCGGGTCGTCTTGCCTCGGCGGGGAGGGCCAGGGGTCCGGGCGCGGGCCAGGCGCGGACGGGCGCAGACGGCTTACCTTTGGCGCACCTTCGGCGCTCAATCGGCGCTCCCGCTGCGCGCGTCCACTGCGCGGTCGCTCTGGGGGCGTCATAAGTAAGGAGCAGCTGGGTGGCGGGAGCGGGGCGGCGAATGGAATCACAGGGGGGCGGGGCTGCAGGGAGGCAGCGGCGGGAAATTCCAAGAACCAGCGGGCAGCGGGAAATTCCCAGGAGCAGCGGGAAATTCCCAGGAGCAGCGGGCAGCGAGCGAAGGAATCTGCAGGCAGGAGGCAGCAAAGGCAGGCAGGAGCGGCAGCAGTGAGTGGGGCGACCAAGCCCTGTGGAGGGCTCAGACAAAGCATTGTATGTCTTTCCATACTTAGACGACTGGTTAATAAAAAGCAATCAGCCTTTGCAAACCACATACTCAACAAACAATAACCTTACCAAATCAACTAGCCTTCCTCAGGCGAATCCTATTGGTTGATAAAGGATTCCTATAAATATAAAAATATTAATTAATGAGCCCTATAATCCTGACAATATAAATAATATACTGTGTAACCAACACCAAGTGCCCCGCATTCCTTCCAAAAATATCTTCTGAAATAAATAATTCGGTTTACACTATATCGCAATTCTCTCTTCGTTCCCCCAAAGCATTAGGTACATCATTAGATTGCGTATATCCAATAATCTGATTGCCTTTTCTTACCTGGATTTTACGGACCACAGGATCTGGCAAGGTGGTATTTTTATTTAAGTCCAGATAGTTTCAGCAATGACACTTTTCGGGCCCACGAGCCCTTGTTCACATACGGTTCACAGTAACCATGCTTCCATTTTAAATGTTAAAAGGTGCACACCCCCAACCATCACATTGCCGGTCATGTGACCATAGAAAGTGAAAAAATGCTGCTGTTCAATATTCAGAGCATTACATTGATTGTAGTTTTGGAATGCAGAAATAAATCTCGGAATTCTAAATGCTCACATATGCAATAGAAAGTTAAAATACATAAATATATAAAATCATGTATAAAATCTATAAAAATACATTTCCTAATCGTATTTGAGTAGCAGCCTGAATCGCACTGCATCGGGCTCTGGTAATCATTTTATCTATATAAATACATAGATCAGAGACCAGACTTTCCCCCTCCAATTTTTAATTTTTTAATTTGTCGTGTCTGTCTTTTACTTGAACCCTGTTAGTACCAAACGGAAAAATTCTTGGTTCTCTTCAGAGTAGGGATAAATCCCATAACTTTAGCCGCTAACACTATATAGGTTAAATTAACAATTGCATCATTTTTTTATCGATCGATTTAGACCGTATCTTATGGTTGGCCTATCCCTTAAAGTGCAAAAATTGATAACAAAGCAGCAATCGTAGTACTGTGCAAAATAGTGCAAAACATTATTTAAAGTGCAAACCGTATGATTAAATATAATGTATAAATAATAACAATAAAATTGCCATTGCTGGATCCTATTGTTAAAATCCTATAAATAAAATATTTTAAAATTCATCATATCAGTTAATAGTGCAAAAACAAGGTGAAAAAATGTATTTAGTTTTTTCTTCTTTTTTTCACATATACAGGCGGCATTTAGAGTGATCATGAATATATAATCCAATTAATTTCATACGGTTCTTAATAATAGGGAACCTATTAATTAAGACCAGAAAAGTAAACAAAATCAATTTAAACCTGCCTCATGAAAATATACAGATGTAAACATGTGTAGAATAACCGGCTAGGAAAGGTGGGTATACTAATGTGGGGAACAATGGATATTGTACAAATCTTAGGTATTGTTCAACCCATTAGGCCATTTACTACCAAATTCAATAATCATTTTAGTTTCAAGCTGCCTCAACTGACGTTCCCAGTTTCCTCCTCTATGGGATTTTGGAACTGACCCCACCACATAATATTTTAAACAAGCATTCTCTTAAAATGACGTGCTACCGGGTAGGTGGGGTCACTACGTAGAATAGCTCGAAGATGCTGTAAAATCCTGACAAGCACCTATAGCTTTGTGCTACCAGTGTAGTTTAAGCCACAAGTGCACGTCAGGACATAAACAGCAAAAATCTGTTTTACAGCTAAAACAGCCTGAAATAGCTGTCTCTTGGGTGCTAAAAGGTGTTTGATAGTGTCACATTGGTTCCGAATTTGCATGCTCTACAGGTAGATCATTTTCGAAAACCTTGTGCTGGTTGGAGCCACATAGTGTTTTGCCTAGTCTCCGGGCTACTCTTATCAAGAACAACCCCCATGCTTTTAGCCCCCCTGAATGTAATCATGGGAGTGCTCGGCAACCTGGAGCCTAATACCACATCAGTTAATACAATAGGCCAATTTTTCTTCATGATGGTCCTGATTTTTCTTTCTTTATTACTGAATGTAGTGATTAGCCTAGGACTTTCATTTATATTTGTATCATCACTGATGTCCTCGTCAATACCTACACCCACAGTCTCCAGTGGTTTAGATTGAAACAAGCTTTCTCTGGGACGCAAACTGGCCTTGGCAATAGCTTGTTTAAGTATAGTATCAGAGTACCCACGCGCTTTCAATCTCCTAATCATTTCTTGTAAACATACTTTAAAATCCTTAGTCAAACTGCGTATTCTTTTCAATCTCAGAATCTCCCCATAGGGAATGCTTGCTATTAAATGCTTAGGATGCAAACTAGTTGCATGTAGCGTTGAATTCCCAGCTGTATGTTTCCTAAACAGGGTGGGTTTCCGAAACAGGGTGGTTTCAATTCTCTCCTTCTTGACATATACTTTCACATCTAGGAATTCTATACTTGACTTGTTGATATGTGATGTGAAATGGAGATTGAGGGAATTGCAATTAATGGCTTCAACAAAGGTTAAAGCTTCCTGCTCATCTCCTTGCCATAAGATGAAAATATCATCTATATATGTAAGATAGCTTACTATCTTCATGCCCTGTATTCTATTTTTAAAACCTGTTCCTCCCACCAGCCAGCGTGCAAGCACGCATAGCTGGGGGAGGAACAGGAACCCATCGCCACTCCTCTGAGTTATCTAAACATCTCCTTTCCAAAAAGAAAAATGATTGTTCAGACACCATTCAATGACACTAGCAATGACCTTATTGTGTTCGTGATATTCATATGTTCTTTTGCCTAGAAAATGTTTAACTGCTGCCAACCCTTTAACATGGTCTATGCTCGTATATAAAGACTCTACGTCTAAAGTTATTATTAACATATCATCATTCTACTGAAGATCTTTGATTTTTTTTCCAGAAAATCTCTGGTATCTTTTACATAGCTAAGTAGATTTTTTTACAGCATCTTCTAAGAAAAAGTCAATGTATTGACCAACTTGTTCGCCAGCACTCTTAATAGCCGAAATAATGGGTCTTCCAGGTGTTGGGATTATACCTTTATGGATTTTCGGAATTAAATACAACACAGGGAGGACTGGAAATTCTTTGTTCATGAATTTAAATTCTTCTTTCGAGATTAGTCCTTCCCTGTGCCATTGAGAACTGTTTATATAGAGTCTGCTTTGCCTTAGCATATTCCTTGTGTGTTTTTTCGTAACAATTGGCATCATTCAATTGTCTGTTGGCTTCATTTATATAGTCTTTGTTAGGCCAGATGACCAAATTGCCACCATTATCTGAAATGTTTATCACAATTTCTTTGTCATTTAGCTTTTCATGAAGTTAGCATAGTCTTGTTTATTGCGTTGTTTGTTTCTATCTTTGCTTTTAGTTTGTCGATACAATTGTTTGTCATTCGTAACACAATCATGAAATGTATTCACAGCGTCTTTAGGCATTAAAGGGATAAAACTGGATTTAACTTTAAAAGGACTGATCCGAGCACCTTTTTGTAACATGTTGATTTTGCTCAGTCTCAATTGTGTGGTTATATCACGTCTGGCCCTGAAAGTTGGGAACTGGTAGCTTCATTGAGGTCGTGCATAGTAAGGAGAGTCGACACATCAGAAGGCAATATTCCAGGTTTTTCATTGTTGGTTTCTGTCAAACACTTATCTGCTCCAGTCTATTTTTCAAAGTTTGTAATGCAAAAAATGTTTTTATTTTTAGTTTGTTTTCTAATGAAGCAAAAAACATCTATCCGTATATATGCATAATTGAACGATTGATTAGGGCAAAAATGTAGTCCAAGCGCTATTAATTGTTCCTCCGCTTTGGTCAAAGTGACATTGGACAAATTAATAATCGATTTATCCCCTACTGTCGTTTCCTTTGCCATTGGGTTTTTGTCTTTTTTTCTGTTTTTGTTTGCGCCTTCTTCTCTCTCGTCTTCTTTTGTTCCTTAGTTTCTTGTTGAATTCTTCTTTTGTTGCCTCGGTCTCAATGTCTGCAGTCTCTCTTCGACTAAAAAATCCAATTCCTGTTCTAAATTTAGTTTTGTTGCCACTTGCTGTTTGTTGGCATCCGAATCAAAACTGGACTCACTGGTTAAGGACACAGTTTCTTCGCTTGATCACTCATCATTGGCATTTAGCATGGTGTTCACAGATGAGGATGGTTGAGGAACTGCTTTTTTGCTGCCCTTATCACTGTATTGCGGTCGTTTGATTGTGTTAAATTTGTGCGCAAAAGTGAAAATTTGACCATTATTGTAATCCGCCTGATCACGTGCGAACTTATGCGCTTTTCTAATTTTGATTTTGTCCTCATGTTTGTGTAGTCTTTCATTCATAGTATCTCATTTTTTTGATAGTGTCCGATTCTTCCATTTTCTCAATCTCAGCATTCAGCCTGTCAATTTCTTCTAGGTTTCCAACACGATCTATGGGCAGCATACTTTATTAGAATATGGACCAAATTCATTGACGCTGCGAGGTTACTTTCTCCCCATTCCTTTAGCATGGAGGGATTAGGTTTATCTAAACTGGGCGCCAATAAAATACGC